>NW_016107891.1:939546-945480 GCF_001604975.1 Cebus imitator | reverse complement strand
TGGAGAAAAAATAGTAAAAAGAAATGAACAAAGCCTCCAAGAAATATGGGATTATGTGAAAAGACCTAATCTACGTTTCATAGGCGTACCTGAATGTGACAGAGAGAATGAATCCAAGCTGGAAAATACTCTTCAGGATATTATCCAGGAAAACTTCGCCAACCTAGCAAGGCAGGCCAATATTCAAGTCCAGGAAATAGAGAGAACACCACAAAGATATTCCTCAAGAAGAGCAACTCCAAGGCACATAATCGTCAGATTCACCAGAGTTGAAATGAAGGAAACAATGCTAAGGGCAGCCAGAGAGAAAGGTCAGGTGACCCACAAAGGGAAGCCCATCAGACTCACAGCAGATCTCTCAGCAGAAACCCTACAAGCCAGAAAAGAGTTGGGGCCAATATTAACATCCTTAAAGAAAAGAACTTTCAACCTAGAATTTCATATTCAGCCAAACTAAGCTTCATAAGCAAAGGAGAAATAAAATCCTTTGCGAACAAGCAATTACTCAGAGATCTCATTACCAGCAGGCCTGCTTTACAAGAGCTCCTGAAAGAAGTACTAAACATAGAAAGGAACAACCAGTACCAGCCACTCCAAAAACATACCAAATGGTAAACAGCATTAACACAATAAAGAAACTGCATCAACTACCTGGCAAAACATCCAGCTAGGATCAAAATGGCAGGATCAAATTCACACATAACAATATTAACCCTAAATGTAAATGGGCTAAATGCCCCAATCAAAAGACACAGACTGGCAAATTGGATCAAAAGTCAAGACCCATCGGTGTGCTGTATACAGGAAACCCGTCTCACATGCAAGGATACGCATAGGCTCAAAATAAAGGGATGGAGGGAGACTTACCAAGCAAATGGAGAGCAAAGAAAAGCAGGAGCTGCAATCCTAGTCTCTGATAAAATAGAGTTTAAACCAACAAAGATCAAAAGAGACAAAGAAGGACATTACATAATGGTAAAAGGATCAATGCAACAAGAAGAACTAAAAATCCTAAATATATATGCACCCAATACAGGAGCACCTAGATACATAATATAAGCTAAATGCAATGGTCACAATAGTATTTAAAAACTGGAAATTATTCAGTGTTTGTATAAAATCACAATTACTGGGACATTTTTTTAAAATCCTGCAAATAAATCCTGGATCAAATAAGAAAACAAATTACAACTACAGACGATTTAAAAATATGGGCAATGAGAGCATTAATTTTCAAAACTTATGGGTTATAGTAAAAACTGTTGTTGAGGAACTTATAAATCCTTAAGTACCTTGGTTACCAAACAAGACTGATAATAAATGCACTATATATTGAATTCAATAAGTTAGAACAAAACAGCAGCAGTAAAAACAACAAAGTAAACAGAAAAAGGTAATTAATAAAAACTGCATGTAATTACTTAGAAAACAGCGGAATTGATAAATTGTAACCTTTTGTGTTGGAAAAAACAAATAAATATATAAATATTGGGTATATTAGAAGCAAATGGACCTCAAAATGTTTAATGGCTCAAGAACAATAAAGTTTCTCAATTATGTAACAGTATAAGGGAGATATGCTTAGTAGACAAGTGACGATTTGTCTCTACATGATCATTCAGGGATCCAAGCTGATAGCGACTCTTCCATCTTCAATATATGGCATCTAAAGTTACATTGATTATATCCATCCAAGTCCTCTGAAAGAAGAAATAAGTATAGGGAAGTGTGAATGAAACATTTATACGTGCCAGACCTGGAAGTGACACACACCCCTTATTAATATTTAATTGGCCAAAAATCAGTCATATGGCCACTCCAAACTGGCCACTTCAGCATGGAAGGCTGAAAAATGTAGTCCATTTAATGAGCGAAGAAAGGTCAATATAATACAGAATATGGTGTATAGCTATCAGTCTGTCATGTCTAACAAGGTTGATCAATAAAAATGAGAGGTAAGAATTACCCAAAGTCAAAATAAGTGGAGAAAAATACAGGAGACTCTTTACGTAGGCCTTTTCCCCTAAACAACAAAGAAAAGGCAGAAATAATAAAATGGTTACACATGTGATTATAGAAAATTTAAAATTTCTTTAAAAGATCATAATCAAAATAACGTACTAACAGTATCTAAAATATGTTTGCATTATATATGCCAGAAAAAAGGTTATGGTCCTACATAAATATAAAGCGTTCTTACAAATGAATTAGATGGATATCCCAACTTAAAAAAAAGTTAAAGTCAAGAATGACAGCAAGCAATTCAGCTGAAGTGAACACCTATTGTTTTGTTTGCCCAGCACCACCGTTCTTATGGAAATTTCCCTTCTCACTCCAACCATATGATTGAATAGAATCTCTTAGATTTTTGCATGATCACACATCCATAACAACAATTTATTTGTTCACATATGATTGCCTTTCTTAGAAATCCATAGCTTTACTTCCAGACTCCACTCCACATCTGCTTTAGCATATTCAAACCTAGTGTTGGAAACAGATGCTCGGTGCCACAAAGAAAGATTAGCACTGAGACAAAGGGTTTTTCAGCAACACAATTTTTACTTTCTGGACTGCAGAAAGGGTACTCTCACTAGCCATCTTGCCATGAGAGTACAAAGAACAAAGGAATACACACAAACTTATTTCTTATGCATTTGGGATTGTCCTTACTGCTGTGTCGGATCTCCATTGACTGGAGCCAGACCTCACAATTTAAACTAAAACTCGATTAGCTAATAACTTAAAACTTTTCTAAACAGGTAAAAGCAATGGAGAGCTGGGACATGCCTGTGAGCATGTTCAGCACAGATATGTTCTTTAAAGTACAAGGGCATAAAATGTACTGTGTGCCTGTAAACACAGCATGTCTAACAGCTACATAAGATAGGGCTTAACAAAGTTATTAGCACACTTATTAACACACTTTAAAAAGGAACTTTTCTACTTCCCACACCTAGCAATGAATTCAGGAAAAGAAAGTCACATTTTCTTTTACTTAACAATATCTATAGTTCCCAGAAGGCATATATAAATTGCAATTTTTCTTCATTATAATTACAAAGCTTCCCACTTCCTATATTGGAGTATTAGAGTAGGGAAGCTGGGGAAAATGCCAAGCTTCTTGGATTAGGCAGTTTTATAGGATATTATACTAAAATCACAATCCATAATGAAAATAATTGATTAATTATACTTTGTCAAACATAAAAAAATAGAACTTTTAAAGACACTATTCAGGATTCTGGGAAGATGGTGGAGCAGGAAGGAAGCATCAGAAATCTGTCTCTCCACCTAGATAACAATTGCACTGGCATATTCTGTCTGATTTAACTACAGTCATGTGTCATTTGAAAACAGGGATAGATTCTGAGAAACACATTGTTAGGCAATTTCATCATTGTGCAAACATCGTAGAGTATACTTACACAAACCTACATGGTATAGCCAACTACAAACCTAGGCTGCAAAGCTGTACTGCATACTGTACTGAATAGTGTAAGCAGTTATAGAACAATGGCAAGTGTCTCTTAAACAGAAAATTTATAGTAAAAATACAACATTATAATATTGTGAGACCACCTTCATAAATGCAGTCCATCATTGATTAAAACATTGTTATGCAATGTGTGACTGCATTTTGGAACTCTGGAGTCTATTGAAAGCTTGCAACTTCCAAGGGAAGCATTAGATCAGTGGCCCCCAACCTTTTTGGCACCAGGGACTGGTTTCATGGAAGACAATTTTTCCACAGGCCATGGAGTGGAGGATGGTTTCAGGATGAAACTACAGTTGAGATTCTCATGAAGAGCACACAATCTAAGTCGTTATAGGTCTCTTGCATGTGCAGTTCACAATAGGGTTTGGGCTCCTATGAGAATCTAATACCTCCCTGATCTGACAGGAGACAGAGCTAATGTGGTAAGGCTCACTTGTCCACTGCTCACCTCCTGCTGTGTGGCCTGACTGGTACTGGTCTATAGCCCAGGGGTTGGGGACTCCTGCCTTAGATGGTAAGTTTCAGTTGATTTTAGTCAATTTCAACTCACAAGAATAGCTACCCAACCCCCACCCCTCATCCCCATGGCAGGCAAATGTGCACATATTCCTGAAGCAGCATGTACACAGCTTGTAGAAGGCAGGGCAGGCAAAATGAACCATTTCCTCCAAATATCAGGGATCTGTGCTCTGATCCTGAGTTGCTGCTTCTGATCATGGAGTTGGCAAACATTGTTGTTGCACTTCCCCACATTGTTGCAAGCCCCTCTCCCTTTGACTAAAATGGCTTCCAGGTGATTTAAAGGGCCAACGCCTTTTGTCTCCCTTCATTTTTCTCTTTCCCTTTTTGAAGACTAGATATTGAAGACTAGATATTTAAAAGCAACTGAATATAAGGAGAAAATTGGAAAGTTACAGCACATACACAGAGGAAGGTGTAGGCTCAGAAAAGATCTGAGAAGACCTTAAGTTTACACCTTAGGCTAATCCTCAGGCTGTCCTGGCACAGGTACAGCCTATAACAATAAAAAACAAAAACAAAGCCTGGAAAATTCTGGAGAAGGGGGAGAATCTGATTTCCACAATTACCACATTTTCAGATTCCAATTTTCAGTAAATAAAAGATCACAAGTCATACAAAGAACCAGAAAAGTATGGATCATTCAGTGAAAAAATAAGCCATCAGGAATTATACCTGAAAAAGACCTGATGGCAGATCTACTGGACAGAGACTGAAACAACCATCTTAAAGATGTTCAAAGAACTAAGGGAAGATATAGAGTAAGTCAAGAAAATTATTCATGAACAAAATGGAAATATTAATAAAGAGAAAGAAAACCTAAGAAACCAGAAAGAAATTCTGGAACCAAAAACTACACTAACTGAAATTAAAAAAAATTAGGAACACAGTTCTATGTTATTGAAGTTAAGCTGGTAAAACTTTATAGAGTGTTATAACCTTAGAATGTTAAATGCAATCCCCATGGTAATCACAAAGAAAATACCTAAAACATGTACACAAAAAGAAATGAGAAAGAAATTTGAACAGTTCACTAAAAGAAAAAGAAAAAAAAAAGAAAAAATCAACGAAACACAAAAAAGACAGAGTAATTAGTGTGTCCATCACCTGAATACAGTACATTTTTGTTAACTCTAGTCACCCTACTTTTCTATCAAACATAAAACTTATTCCTTCCATCTTACTTTATGTGTGTACTCTTTTTTTATTGCATTTTAGGTTTGGGGGTACAAGGGAAGAACTTGTAAGATTGTTGCATAGGTACACACATGGCAGTGTGGTTTGTGGCCTTCCTCCCCATTTTCCATGTCCAGTCTATCATCGATGGGCATTTGGGTTGGTTCCAGGTCTTTGCTATTGTAAACAGTGCTGCAATGAACATTCGTGTTCACGTGTCCTTATAATAGAACAATTTATAATCCTTTGCATATACACCCAGTAATGGGATTGCTGGGTCAAATGGAATTTCTATTTCTAGGTCCTTGAGGAATCGCCACACTGTCTTCCACAATGGTTGAACTAATTTACATTCCCACCAACAGTGTAAAATTGTTCCTATTTCTCCACATCCTCTCCAGCATCTGTTGTCTCCAGATTTTTTTTTAACATTTTTTTTTAAAAATTGCATTTTAGGTTTTGGGGTACATGTGAAGAACATGCAAGATTGTTGCATAGGTACACACATGGGAGTGTGATGTGCTGCCTTCCTACCCATCACCTATATCTGGCATTTCTCCCCATTCTATCTCTCCCCAACTCCCCACCCCCCGCTGTCCCTCCCCTATTTCCCCCCAACAGAACCCAGTGTGTGATGCTCCCCTCCCTGTGTCCATGTGTTCTCATTGTTCAACACCCACCTATGAGTGAGAACATGCGGTGTTTGATCTTCCACTCTTCTGTCAGTTTGCTGAGAATGA
>NW_016107891.1:931716-938726 GCF_001604975.1 Cebus imitator | reverse complement strand
AGGTCTTATGTTTAAGTCTTTAATCCATCTAGAGTTAATTTTAGTGTAAGATGTCAGGAAGGGGTCCAGTTTCTGCTTTCTGCACATGGTTAGCCAGTTTTCCCAACACCATTTATTAAAGAGGGAACCCTTTCCCTATTGCTGGTTTCTGTCAGGTTTGTCAAAGATCAGATGGTTGCAGATGTGTGGCATTGCCTCCCAGGCCTCTGTTCTGTTCCATTGGTCTATATCTCTGTTTTGGTACCAGTACCATGCTGTTTAGATTACTGTAGCCTTGTAGTATAGTTTGAAGTCAGGTAGTGTGATGCCTCCAGCTTTGTTCTTTCTGCTTAGAATTGACTTTGCTATGCAGGCTCTCTTTTGGTTTCATATGAAGTTTAAGGTGTTTTTTTCCAATTCTCTGAAGAAGGTCATTGGTAGCTTGATGGGGATAGTTTTGAATCTGTAAATTACTTTCGGCAGTATGGCCATTTTCATGATATTGATTCTTCCCAACCAGGAGCATGGGATGTTTTTCCATCTGTTTGTGTCCTCTCTTATTTCGTTGAGCAGTGGTTTGTAGTTCTCCTTGAAGAGGTCCTTTACATTTTTTGTTAGTTGTATTCCTAGGTATTTTATTCTCTTTGTAGCAATTGTGAATGGCAGTTTGTTCTTGATTTGGCTCTCTGTTTGTCTTTTATTGGTGTATAGGGACACTTGTGATTTTTGCACATTGATTTTGTATCCTGAGACTTTGCTGAAGTTGCTTATCAGTTTCAGGAGATTTTGGGCTGAGACAATGGAGTTTTCTAAATATACAATCATGTCGTCTGCAAATAGAGACAATTTGACTTCCTCCTTTCCTAATTGAATACATTTTATTTTTTTCTTGCCTAATTGCTCTATCTAGAACTTCCAATGCTATATTGAGTAGGAGTGGTAAGAGAGGACATCCTTGTCTAGTGCCAGATTTCAAGGGGAATGCTTCCAGTTTTTGTCCATTCAGTATGATATTGGCTGTGGGTTTGTCATAAATCACTTTTATTATTTTGAGAAACACTTTAACCAACTTATCTTTATCATCTCCCCTCCACTCACCCTTGCCATTCTCTGTTATCTGCCTTTTCACTATCTAACTCCATGTGATAATTGTTTTAATCTCCTACATTAGTGAGAAAGGAAATATTGGTCTTTTTTGCCTGACTTATTTCACAGTTCCATTCAAGTTGCTGAAAATGACATGATTTTATTATTTTTTATGGCCACATAGTATTCTATCGGGTAGATATACCGCATTTCTTTATCCATTCATCTGTTGATTGTCACTTAGGTTGATTCCATATCTTTGCCGTTTTGAATAGTAATGCGATAAATATGTAAGTGCAGGTATTTGATATAAGAATTTCTCTTTTTGTGGGGTAGATACCCAGCAGTAAGGTTTCTGGGTCAAATGGTAGTTCTGTTTTTAGTTTTCTGAGAAATCTGCACATTGGTTTCCATAGTAGTTGCACTAGTTTACATTTCCAACAGTGTATAAGCATTTTTTCCCTCATCCTAGCCAGTATCTGTTGTGTTATTTTATTTTTAACTAATAGCCATTCGAATTGGGGTAATATGATATCTCATTGTGGCTTTTATTTGCATTTCCCTGATGTTGAGCATTTTTTCATATACCTCTTATCCAGTTGTATGTCTTCTTTTAAAAAATGTCTATTCATGTCCTTTGTCCACTTTTTAAGGGGATTATTTGTTTATTTACTGTTGAGTTGCTTGAGTTCCTTGTATATTCTGGATATTACTGTCTTGCCAAATGAATAGTTTTGCAAGTATTTTCAGCAGGTTGTCTCTTCACTCTGCTATTTCCTTTGCTGCACAAAAGCTTTTTGGTTTAATTTAGTCCTATTTGTCTATTTTTCTTTTTGCTACCTGTCCTTTTGAGGTGTTAGCCATAAAATCTTTTCCAAGACCAATGTTCTGAAGTGTTTCCCTTATGTTTTCATCTAGTAGGTTTATAGTTTTGGGTCTAAATTTAAGTCTTTATCTTGGTTGATTTTTGTATATGATGAAAGACAGAGGTCCAGTTTATTCTTCCACATATGGATATCCAGTTTTCCCAGCACCATTTATTGAAGAGAGTGTCCTTTCTCTAATGTACATTCTTGGCACCTTTGTTGAAAATCAGTTGGCTATACATATGTGGATCAGTGTCTGGTTTTCTATTCTATTCCACTGACCTTGTGTCTGTTCTTATTCTAAGCCATGATGTTTTGGTTACTACAGCCTTGTGGCATATTTTGAAGTCACGTAGTGTGATTTCTCCAGCTTTGTTCTTTTTGATTAGGATGACTTTGGCTATTCAGGCTCATTTTTAGTTCCATATGAATTTTAGGTTTGTTTTTTCTATTTCTGTGAAAAATGACATTGGTACTTTGATAGAAATTGCATTGAATCTTCAGATTGTTTTGGGCTTATGGTCATTTTAATGATATTATTCTTTTGCTTCCAAGTGTATGACTCCCTTAAACATTTCTCATAGGGCTGGTGTTGTGGTGATGAATTTCCTCAGCTTTTGCTTTTCTGGGAGAGATGTTATTTCTCCTTCATTTATGAAGAATAACTTTGTTTGGTATAGCATCCTTGGCTGACGATTTTTTTCTTTCAACATTTTGAATATATAATCTCATACTTTTTGGCCTGTAAGGTTTCTTTTGAAAAATCTGCTATAAGTCTGATAGGAGTTTCCTTATAAAAAGGCTAGATGATTTTCTTATGCCGTTTTTAGAATCTCTCTTTGTCTTTGACTTTTGACAATTTGACTATAATGTTCTGTGAAAAAGATCTTTTTGGGTTGGATTGATTTGGAGATTTGTGAGCTTCTTGAATCTGAGTGTCTAAATCTCTTGCTAGATTTGGGAATTGTTCAACTATTATTTTATTAAAGAGCTTTTCTAACCGTTTTGTTTTCTTTTTTATTTTATTGTACTTTAAGTTCTCAGGAACATGTGCAGATCTTGCAGGATTGTTGTATAGGTACACACATGCTATGGTGGTTTGCTGCCTGCATCCATCTGTCACCTACATTAGGCATTTCTCCCAGTGTTATCCCCCCCCAACCTCCCCACACTCTGCTGTCCCTCCCCTACTACCCCACCTCCCAAAAGACCCCAGTGTGTGATGTCCCCCTCCCTGTGCCCATGTGTTCTTATTGTTCAACACCCACCTATGAGTGAGAACATGCGCTGTTTGGTTTTCTGTTCTTGTGACAGTTTGCTGTGAATGACTGTTTCCAGATTCACAAACATTTTTTCCTATTCTGTTGATTGCCGGTTCACTCTAATGATTGTTTCTTTTGCTGTGCAGAAACTCTTAAGTTTAATTAGATCCCATTTGTCTATTTTGACTTTTGTTGCCATTGCTTTTGCTGTTTTAGTCATGAAGTCCTTGCCTATGCCTATGTCCTGAATGCTATTCCCTAGGTTTTCTTCTAGGGTTTTTATGGTGTTAGGTCTTATGTTTAAGTCTTTAATCCATCTGGAGTTAATTTTAGTATAAGGTGACAGGAAGGGGTCCCATTTCAGCTTTCTGCCCATGGCTAGTCAGTTTTCCCAACACCATTTATTAAACAGAGAATCCTTTCCCCATTGCTGGTTTTTATCAGGTTTGTCAAAGATCAGATGGTTGTAGATGTGTGACATTGCTTCCAAGATCTCTGTTCTGTTTCATTGGTCTATATCTCTGTTTTGGTATCAGTACCATGCTGTTTTGATTACTGTAGCCTTGTAGTATAGTTTGAAGTCACGTAGCATGATGCCTCCAGCTTTGTTCTTTTTGCTTAGGATTGTCTTGGCTATGCAGGCTCTCTTTTGGTTTCATAGGAGGTTTAAAGTGTTTTTTTCCAGTTCTGTGAAGAAGGTCAATGGTAACTTGATGGGGATACTGTTGAATGTATAAATTACTTTGAGCATTATGGCCATTTTCACGATATTGATTCTTCCTAACCATCAGTATGGAATGTTTTCTCATCTGTTTGTGTCCTCTCTTATTCCCTTGAGCAGTGGTTTATAGTTCTCCTTGAAGAGGTTCTTCACATCCTTTGTTAGTTGTATTTCTAGGTATTTTATTCTCTTTGTAGAAATTGTGAATGGGAGTTTGTTCATGATTTGGCTCTCTGTCTGTTTTTGGTGTCTAGGAATGCTTGTGATTTCTGCATATTGATTTTGTATCCTGAGACTTTGCTGAAGTTGCTTATCTGCTTAAGGATATTTTGGGCTGAGATGATGGGTTTTTCTAAATATCCAATCATGTCATCTGCAATTAAAGACAATTTGGCTTCCTCTTTTCCAAATCGAATATGTTTATTTCTTTTTCCTGACTGATTGTTCTGGTTAGAACTTCCAATACTATATTGAATAGGAATGGTGAGAGAGAGCATCCTTGTCTAGTGCCAGTTTTCAAAGGGAATGCTACCAGTGTTTGCCCGTTCAGTATGATATTGGTTGTGCGTTTGTCACAAATAGCTTATATTATTTTGAGATACATTCCATAGATACCTAGTTTACTGAGAGTTTTTAGCATGAAGGGCTGTTGAATTTGTCAAAGACCTTCTCTCATCTATTGAGATGACCATGTGGTTTTTGTCTTTCGTTCTGTTTATGTGTTGGATTACATTTATTTATTGCGTATGTTGGACCAGCCTTGCATTCCAGGGATGATACCTACTTGATCGTGATGGATAAGCTTTTTGATGTGCTGTTGCATTCTGTTTGCCATATTTTATTGAAGATTTTTGTATTGATGTTCATCATGAATATCAGCCTGAAGTTTTCTTTTTTGCTTGTGTTTCTGCCAGGTTTTGGTGTCAGGATGATGTTGGTCTCATAAAATGAGCTAGGGAGGATTTCCTCTTTTTGTATTGGTTGGAATAGTTTTGGAAGGAATGGCACCAGCTCCTCTTTGTATGCCCGGTAGAATTTGGCTGTGATTGGGCTTTTTTTTGGTTGGCAGGCTATTAATTGCTGCCTCAACTTCAGACCTTGTTATTGGTCTATTCAGGGATTAAATTTCTTCCTGGTTTAGTCTTGGGAGGATGTAAGTGTTTAGGAATTTATCAATTTCTTCAAAATTTACTAGTTTATAGTAGAACGATTTGTAATCCTTTGGATATATACCCAGTAATGGGATTGCTGGGTCAAATGGAATTTCTATTTCTATGTCCTTGAGGAATCGCCACACTGTCTTCCACAATGGTTGAACTAATTTACACTCCCACCAACAGTGTAAAAGTGTTCCTACTTCTCCACATCCTCTCCAGCATCTGCTGTCTCCAGATTTTTTAATGTTCGCCATTCTTACCGGCGTGAGATGGTATCTCAATGTAGTTTTGATTTGCATTTCTCTTATGACCAGTGATGATGAACATTTTTTCATATGTTTGTTGGCCTCACGTATGACACGTGTACACGAATGTTCATTGCAGCACTGTTTACAATAGCAAGGACCTGGAACCAACCCAAATGCCCATCGACCATAGACTGGATAGGGAAAATGTGGCACATATACACCATGGAATATTATGCAGCCATCAAAAACGATGAGTTTGGGTCCTTTGTGGGGACATGGATGAACCTGGAAACCATCATTCTCAGCAAACTGACAGAGGAGCAGAAGATCAAACACCGCATGTTCTCACTCATAGGCGGGTGTTGAACGATGAGAGCACATGGACAAAGGGAGGGGAGCACTACACACTGGGGTCAGTTGGGGGGAAATAGGGGAGGGACGGTGGGGGGTGGGGAGCTGGGGGGGATAGCAGGGGGAGAAATGCCAGATGTAGGTGATGGGGAGGAAGGCAGCAAATCACACTGCCAGGTGTGTTCCTATGCAACAATTTTGCATGTTCTTCACATGTACCCCAAAACCTAAAATACAATAAAATAAATAAATGGGAAAAAAAAATTTACTAGTTTATGTGCATAGAGTTGTTTATAGTAATCTCTGATGGTAGTTTGTATTTCTGTGGAATTGGTGGTGATATCCCCTTTATCATTTTTTATTGCATCTATTCAATTCTTCTCTGTTTTCTTTTTTATTAGTCTGCCTAGTGGTCTGTCTATTTTGTTGATCGTTTCAAAAACCCAGCTCCTGGATTTCTTGATTTTTTTTGAAGGGTTTTTTGTGTCTCTATCTCCTTTGGTTCTTCCCTGTTCTTAGTTATTTCTTGCCTTCTGCTGGCTTTTGAATTAGTTTGATCTTGCTTCTCTAGTTCTTTCAATTTTAACTATAAAGTGTCGATTTTGGATCTTTCCTAACCTCTCATGTGGGTATTTATTGCTATACATTTCCCTCTAACACTGCTTTAAATGTGTCCCGGAGATTCTGGTATGTTGTGTCTTTGTTCTCATTGGTTTAGAAGAACATCTTTATTTCTGCCTTCATTTCATTGTTCATCCAGTCATCTTTCAGGAGCAAATTGTTCAATTTTCATGTAATTATATGGTTTTGAGTGAGTTTCTTAATCCTGAGCTCTAATTCGATTGCATTCTGATCTGAGAGACTGTTTGTTATGATTTCCTTTTTCTTGCATTTGCTGAGGAGTGATTTACTTTCATTTATGTGGTCAATTTTAAGTAAGTGCAGTGTGGTGCTGAGAAGAATGTATAATCTCTGGATTTGGGGTGAAGAGTTCTGTAGATGTCTATTAGGTCTGCTTGGTCCAGATCTGCATTCAAGTCCTGGATATCCTTGTTGATTTTCTGTCTCGTTGATCTGTCTAATATTGACAGTGGAGTGTTAAAGTCCCCCACTATTATCGTGTGGGAATTTAAGTCTCTATGTAGGTGATTAACAACTTGCTTTATGTATCTGAGTGCTCCTGTAGTGGGTGCCTATATATTTAGGATAGTTAGCTATTCTTGTTGCCTTGATCCTTTTACCATTACGTATGGCCTTCTTTGTTTCTTTTGATCTTTGTTGGTTTAAAGTATGTTTTATCAGAGATTAGGATTGCAACACCTACTTTTTTTTTTTTTTTT
>NW_016107891.1:926148-930591 GCF_001604975.1 Cebus imitator | reverse complement strand
TTTATGTTCTTCTCTAAGCTGGTTATTCTATTTAGCATTTTGTCTAACCCTTTTTCAAGGTTTATAGTTTCTTTGCATTGTGTTGGAACATGTTCTTTTAGCTCAGAGAAGTTTGTTGTTACCCACCTCTGAAGCCTGCTTCTGTCAATTCATCAAAGTCGTTCTCCATCCTGTTTTATTCTCTTGCTGCTGAGGAGTTGTGATGCCTTGGAAAAAGAGAGGCATTCTGGTCTTTGATGATTTCATCCTTTTTGCTGTGGGTTTCCCATCTTCGTGGATTTATCTACCTTTGATCTGTGAAGTTGATGACTTCGGGATGGGGTCTCTGAGTGGACATCCTTTCTGTTGATGTTGAAGCTATTTTTTTTTTTTTGTTCTTTAGTTTTCCTTCTAACAGTCAGGTCCCTCTGCTGTAGGACTTCTGGAGGTCCACTGCAGAGCTTGCTTGCCTGGTAATCACCCACAGGGCCTGCAGAACAGCAAGGATTGCTGCTTGGTCTTTCCTCTGGTAGCTTTATCCCAGAAGGGTACCTGTAAGGTGTCAGCCAGAGCTCTCCTGTATGAGGCATCTTTTTGGTTATGCAGAGGTCAGGAGGCTGCTTGAGGAGGCAGTCTGTCCCTTGTCTGCCTGCAGAGGCACTGCTGGGCTGCCGCAGGCTCAGTCTAGCTGCTGTGTACGCTTCACCTGGCTTTTGTTTACACAGGTAAGATTAGAACTGCCTCAGCAGTGGCAGAAGGCCTTCTCCCCACTGAGCTCAATTGTCCCAGGTCAAGCTCGAACTGATGTGCTGGCTGTGAAACTCTCAAATGAGAGAGGTTCAGTTTGCTGGTCTTTGTGGGAGTGGGATCCGCCAAGCTGTATCACCTGTCTCCCTGCTTTCAGCTCACCCTTTCTGGGGAGCAGGAAGCTCTGTCCTGCAGGCACTCTCAGTGCTAGTCAAAACATCCACCCAGGTCTGTGCCAGCAACCCGTAGCATCAGCCAGAGCTGCTGCTCAGATCTGTGCTGGTAACTTGCAGCACTTTTCAACCTGGCGGGGATCTCCTGATCTGTGGGTTGCAAAAGCTGTGGAAGAAGTGCAGTATCTGAACTGCAGTGCCAGAGGGAAAAAGCCCCCAATCCTCCAGGCAGTTGCACTTCCCAGGTGAGGCAGCACGCTGCCCTGCCTTGGTTTGCTTTCTTTGGGCTACACTCACTATCCAACCAGTTCCATTGAAATGAACCTTGTACCTCAGTTGGAAATGCAGAGATCACTCGCCTTCTGCATTGCTGTCACTGGGAACTGTGCTCTGGAGTTGGTTCTATTTGGCCATCTTGGCCCCTCCAACCTTTTTGCTTTTTTTCACCTTCTGGGATACCAAAAATTAGAATATTTTGTTGTTTTGTAGTGTCCCATATGTTGCATAGGCTTCTTTTATTCTTTCTTGTTTATTTTAATCTGCCTGTGTTATTTTGAAATATCTATCTTGAAGTTCTAAAATTCTTATGCTTGAGCTATTGTTGAAGCTTTTGAGTATATTTTATATTTCATTTAATTAATTCTTCAATTCCAGAAATTCTGTTTAGTTCTTATGATATATATCTCTTTGGAAATTTTCTCATTTGAATCTTGAATTGTGTTTGTCGTTTATTTGTGTTGTTTTTCTACATTCTCTTTTATCTTGCTGAACTTTTTAAATATCATTATTTTGAATATTTTTAATTGGAATCTGTTGTTGAATAATTATTTTTCTTCATTTGAAAGTGTCATATTTCCTTGCCTTTTTATATTTCCTGTATCCTTACATTGATATGTACACATCTGGTGTAACAGTCACTTCTTTCAATTTAAAAAATTTTCTTGCATTGGTAAGGATTTTTTCCTGAAGATATATCTATAGTGTTGGTTGAGTAGCGTACTTTGACAGATTTTGGGTACATACAGTAGTTCAGTTACCATATCATTTCTTTGGTTGTAAACAGTGTCAGTGGTGTCTGTGATTTCCTCAGTGGCTTAGAATGTGATTGTTAGTGGAGACTGTGGTGAAGTTTTGCTATGTTTGGGGATGCCAGATGGGCTTGTCCTGATTTTCTGTTGGTGGCAGTGGTGTGTCTGTTCTTGGGTCCAAGAATGGAGTATGTTTATACCAGTGGTATCATGTCCAGATGGGCTGATTCTTCAGTCTCCAGGTAACTTGCTAGGGTGCCAGTAGTGGCAGTGGTAGACCAGGCAAGTGGATGGGCTCTTGGACCCCTGGAAAGTGGGTGTGGTGTGGGCAATGGCAATAGAAGTGGTGGGGCTAATCTCTGGGTCCTAATGATCCACATGTTGGCAGTGGTTGTAACATGCTGGGTAGGCCAGTCCCTAGTCTGTAGCTCATACATGCAGGTGGGGGCCCACTGTGGTGGCAGTGGCAGGTTGGGTTGGCCTGACCTCTGGCCCCTGGACAGAGTGCTAATGTGTCTATAGCTGTGGACTGGGCTGGGTGGTGGTCCCTGGATCCCCTGATGGCACGCTTAGGCACTGGATGGGCCGGGTGATTCTGGGCTTACAGCAGAATACTTGGGTGGTGACAGTGACTGTTCTACAGCTCTGATACTGGGGATGACAGGGTTACTTTTAGCGACAGGAGCCATATGCAGGCAGATAGAGAGTATATACTCTGTTTGCACTTTGGCTCTAGGTGTGGCAGTCTACAGTTGCTGCTACTACAGGCAGGGATGTTTGTCTTCATGGCATATTAAAATCTGCAGCAGCTTTTCTTCTGGGTACAGTGGGGTCTTTGTTAGTGGCTTATGCTTGCCAGTGGTTTATTCCTCCCCTGGAGGCAGCAGCTAGCTGTGACAGTAGCTGTGGGTAGGGAATGTCAATGCAGTTCTGGAGATGTGGAGAGGTAGGGTCTATTGGGCCATGGGGCAAGATGCAGTAGGGCTGGGCTCTCAAAATGGTGCCTTGCTGTAGCTACTTAGTGCTCAGGCAGTGTATGGAACCCAGCTTGAAGTTCCTCTCTGGAACAATGCCTTTGCATGGCCTACAGGCAGATCCCTCTGTTAGTCTCAGGGCCCGTGAGGGCCTAGGGACTTTTCCATGGCTAGGATACAGGAGTCTACAGTGGGAATGTGGTACCACTGGGGTCACTCACTTAGCCTTTCCCTGCATTGGAGAGCCTCTCTGGGCTGATCCCCACCAAGCAGGATGCCTTGTTTCCCCTTTCTTCTTTGCTTTAGGTATTTCTTATCATTTCTCTGCTGAATTCCAGTGTTCTCTCTTATATGATATATTCAATGTGTGATTATCGACTCATTATTTTGTTGTTTTGTGTGTGTGTATGTAGAAAAGGTAAATACCAGGTGCCTCTATACAGCCGTCTTGATGCCACCTCCCCCGATAGTTTTATTTGTATTGTTTCAAGTGTTTTTGATGGCCCTTATACTTACTATCCTATTCATATGAAAGGGTAAAGCAGTGAATTTGTGCAACCATAAGAGGGAGACATTGTCCCCTGTGTGTGTGTGTGTGTGTGTGTGTGTGTGTGTGTGTGCAGTTCCTATATTCATTTTCTATGGAGTTTTTGGTTGGGCACCTCAATCAATTTTCACTCATTGAAATAAGTGAAATCAACGTTCATAGTTCTGTCTGTAGCAGCCCTATCCTTCAGTATTAAGAATGTGAACTCTCTTAACTAAAGGATGGGCAATTTGAAACTTCCCTGAGAACTTGTGCTTATGTTGTTCTGAAAATGAGCCTAAAATGGCCAATCTGATTTCCCATGTGCATATTAATTTCTTTGAATGAAGCAGAGAGCTAATTTTCTTTTTTTTTAATTAGAAAGAGAAAGAGAAAGGGGGAGAGAGAACAGGAGTCTTGCTCTGTTGCCCACGATGGAATGCGGTCTAAAAATAGGTATTAAAAACCTCTTTTATGCCAATAATTGTGCTTAACAGCGGAGACAGGAAGGAATAAGGGACAAAAATAACAAACAAATAGCCAGCCAACATTTCATTTAAGTCTGTGAAATGCTATGCAAATGCTGAAGAGTGATTTACTTCCAATTATGTGGTCACTTTCAAAATAGGTGTAATATGATACTAAGAAAAATGTATGTTCGTGGACGTGGGATGAAGAATTCTATAAATATTCACTGAGTTTGCTTGTTCCAGGTCTGAGTTCAAATCATAGATGTCCCTGTTAATTTTCTATCTCATTGATCCATCAAATATTAACAATGCGGTGTCAAAGTTTCCCGCTATTATTGTGCAGGAGTCCAAGTCTCTTTATAAGTCATTAAGAACTTGTCTTATGTATCTGGGTGTTCCTATATTGGGTGCATATATATTTATAATCATTGACTCCTGTTGTTGCATTGATCCTTTTACCATTATGTAATGTCCTTCTTTGTTTCTTTTAGTCTTTGTTACTATTAAAGTCTATTTTGTCAGAGACAAAAGTTACAACTCCTGTTT
>NW_016107891.1:923176-925263 GCF_001604975.1 Cebus imitator | reverse complement strand
AATTCGACTGTTAAAACCTGTGCATACTTTGCAGAGTTCTCGTATTGTATTCTTCAGTTCCATTAATTCACTTGTATTCCTCTCTAGATTGTCTATTCTCGTTAGGATTTCGTCGAACCTTTTTTCAAGGTTCTTAGTTTCTTTACATTGGGTTAGAACATGTTCTTTTAACTCACAGAAGTTTCTTATTACCCACCTTCTGAAGCCTAAATCTGTTAATGGAATGCACTCGTTCTCCATCAGGCCTTGTTCCCTTGTTGATGAGGAACTATGATCCCCTGTAGAGGGACAGACATTCTGAATTTGGGTATTCTCAGCCTTTTTATGCTGGTTTCTTCCCATCATTGTAAATTTATCCACCTGTCATCTTTGTAATTACCGACTTTCAAATTAGGTCTCTGAGTGGACGTCCAACTTGTTGATTCCCAGCGCTGGAATCTGAGCAACGCACTGTGCCGGCCAAAACAGTGGCATTAAGATTCATGGTGCTTTTCTGCCTGGGAATCTCTGGTCTGGCTTCCTTCTTGAGTCCCTTTTTCAATCAGCTGAATAGGTGACTCTGCCTTCCCGGAGCTCCAAATGTCGACCAAAAGGGGACCCAGTCCCGTTTACTCTGCACCAAGAACCACCGCGCGGGGGTGCTGGCAAAAGCGCGGCGCCAGCCACAAGAGTCGTGCTGGCAACCCGTGGGGCTCCTCCACTGGGAATCTCCTGGTCCGTGAGCAACAAAAATTCATCTGAAAGTGTGGCATCCTCTCGCTCTCTGCGCTTTCACTGGGAGCTACAATCCTGAGCTGCTAGTAATCCGAGAGCTAATTTTCAAGCCATACAGTGAGAGACAATCTGGTGAGTATTTGCTTTTAAAAATGTCTTAGTTATCACTGACCTTGAATAAATGTGTCAGCTTCCACAACTGTTGAACAGATATCTTGTTCCTTCTCCACTCCTCCCTGCACTTATCTCTCAGGGCTTGTGTAAGTCTTAGTGAAACACCATATGTAAAGAGTTAGGAGTGCTTCCAGGAGAAAATGCTATGCCAGCAGAACATTTATATCATAATCAGACCCTGTTATTCGGCCTAAAAATTGCACTGACAGGCATAGTCTTTTCTATATTAGATTTTTCAAATAACCATGGCTTGAAGTTTTATATGTAACTTTTCCAGAAGCATAGGATTGACCAAAGTGCCTAGTGGGAATACACAAATGATGTCTTACCATGGCATGCCAGAGACAGTATAGGTTGACATTATGGAGATTAGATGACAAGGTTTTGTGAAAAGAGAAAGAAAACAGGGCTCTGGAATTTTCATTGGATAACTTAGATCATATTCAAAAAGAAAGCTCTGAAGCACTGAGAACTCAGTCAGTCTGTCTTGAATCTAGTCAAGTTTTGTTATGACATCCACTGCTACTTTATGGTGTTCAGATTTTTTTTACTTTTTCACTATGGCGTTCTTATTATATATTTTCATCATTGCATAAGATGAATGCAGCTACTGCTTAGGACAGTGTCTATACCATAGTCGCCTTTCAATATATACATAATGAGTGAATAAAAGAACTTGTGCATAGTTAGCTACAGTTATGTTCCTGCCGTTTAGAGTTCTCTATTTACTCTTATCAACTACATTTTCAAGTAGGGTGAAAATAACATAGAGGAAGTAACAGCATCCTTGGTAATTAAGGAGAACTGGTTTTTGGTGCAGAAATCCACCATTAATAGTTGCTTCTCCACTTTGTAATTCAATTGAGAGACTGTGATCAGAACCCTAGAGATTCCGACTGGAAGAGCCAGGATGAAACTATCTAAGTTTTAAGAATACACTGTTCTAACATACAGATAGAGCTTTCTTTGTATGCCCAATTCTGACTGTAGGCAGATATTATTTAAGAAGCCTCAAACTAGAGTTTATTGAAAGCATTGTAGAAATTCGCATGTTAAAAAAACTCTTCAGAGAGCTAGCTATCCTAAATATATATGCACCCAATACAGGAGCAACTAGATACATAAAGCAAGTTCTTAAAAACAAAGAGACTTAGACTTCCACACAATAATAGTGGGAGACTTTAACACTCCACTGTCAA
>NW_016107891.1:921286-922971 GCF_001604975.1 Cebus imitator | reverse complement strand
ATTAACAAGGATATCCAGGAGTTGAATTCAGACCTGGACTAGGCGGACCTAATTGACATCTATAGAACTCTCCACCCCAAATCCACAGAATATACATTCTTCTCAGCACCACATCGCACTTATTCTAAAATTGACCACATAATTGGAAGTAAAACACTCCTCAGCAAATGCAAAATAATGGAAATCATAACAAACAGTCTCAGATCACAGTGCAATCAAATTAGAACTCAGGATTAAGAAACTAACTCAAAACCACACAACTACAGGGAAACTGAACAGCTTGCTCCCCAACGACTACTGGATAAATAATGAAGTGAAGGCAGAAATAAAGATGTTCTCTTAAACCAATGAGAACGAAGACACAACGTACCAGAATCTCTGCAACATATTTAAAGCACTGAGTAGAAGGCAATTTATAGCACCCAATGCCCACAAGGGAAAGGAGGAAAGATCTAAAAGTGACACCCTAACATGATTGAAAGAACTAGAGGAGCAAGAACAAACAAATTCAAAAGCTAACAGAAGACAACAAATAACTAAGATCAGAGCAGAACTGTAGGAATTAGAGACACGAAAAACCCTTCAAAAAATCAGTGACTCCAGGAGCTGGTTTTTTGAAAAGATCAACAAAATAGATAGGCCACTAGCCAAACTAGTAAAGAAGAAAAGAGAGAAGAATCAAATAGATGCAATAAAAAATGATAAAGGGATATCACCACTGATCCCACAGAAATACAAACTATGATCAGAGAATATTATAAACACCTCTATGCAAATAAACCAGAAAATCTAGAAGAAATGGGTAAATTCCTGGACACTTACACCCTCCCAAGACTAAACCAGTAAGATAGTGTGAGGCCTTACTATACTTCAAACTATACTACAAGGCTACAGTAATCAAAACAGCATGGTATGGTACTGGTACCAAAACAGAGATATAGACCAATGGAACAGAAAAGAGGCCTCAGAAATAATGCCACACATCTACAACCATCTGATCTTTGACAAACCTGGCAAAAACAAGCAATGGGGAAAGGATTCCCTATTTAATAAATGGGGCTGAGAAAACTGGCTAGCCATATACAGAAAGCTGAAACTGGATCCTTTCCTTACAGATTATAAAAAAATTAACTCAAGATGGTTTAAAGATTTCAAAATAAGACCTAATATTATAAAAACCCTAGAAGAAAACCTAGGCAATACCATTTAGGACACAGGCATGGGCAAGGACTTCATGACTAAAACACCAAAAGCAATGGCAACAAAAGCCAAAATTGACAACTGGGATCTAATTAAACTTAAGAGCTTTTGCACAGCAAGAGAAACTATCATTAGAGTGAACTGGCAACCAAAAGAATGGGAAAAAAAAATTTGCAATCTACCCATCTGAGGAAGGGCTAATATCCAGAATCTACAAAGAACTTAAACAAATTTACAAGAAAAAAGCAAACAACCCCATCAAAAAGTGGGCAAAGAATATGAACAGACACTTTTCAAAAGAAGACATTTATGCAGCCAACAAACATCAAAAAAAGCTCATCATCACTTGTCATTAGTGAGATGGAAATCAAAAGAACATTGAAATACCATCTCATGCCAGTTAGAATGGTGATCATTAAAAAGTCAGGAGACAACAGATGCTGGAGAGAATGTGGAGAAATAGGAATGCTTTTACATTGTTGGTG
>NW_016107891.1:916216-917391 GCF_001604975.1 Cebus imitator | reverse complement strand
TATTTTTATTGTGGCACTGTTCACAATAGCAAAGAGTTGGAACCAACCCAAATGCCCATCAATGATAGACTGGATAAAGAAAATGTGGCACATATACACCATGGAATAGTATGCAGCCATAAAAATATGAGTTCATGTCCTTTGCAGGGACATGGATGAAGCTAGAAACCATCATTCTCAGCAAACTGATGCAAGAACAGAAAACCAAATACCGCATGTTCTCACTCATAAGTGGGTCTCGAACAATGAAAACACTTGGACACAGGGAAGGGATCATCACACACCAGGGCCTGTTGGGTGGTGGGGGACTAGGGGGAGGTATAGCGGGGATGGGGTGGGGGACTAGGAGAAGGCTAGTATTAGGAGAAATAATATAGATGATGGTGTGATGCATGCACAAAACCACCATGGCATGTGTATACCTATTTAACAAACCTGCGCATTCTGCACATGTACCCCAGAACTTAAAGTATAATAGTAAAATAATAATAATCATAATAAAAATTTTTTAAAAAGCTCTTCAGGAGATTTCATTGCATAATAATTTAATGTAACAGTTCCGGTGCATCTTTAA
Organism: Cebus imitator; assembly: GCF_001604975.1. Taxonomy (NCBI): domain Eukaryota; kingdom Metazoa; phylum Chordata; class Mammalia; order Primates; family Cebidae; genus Cebus; species Cebus imitator. The sequence goes on along the minus strand of NW_016107891.1, from coordinate 916,817 downwards.
GGCGGTTTGCTTGCTAATCCTGCTCTAAGTTTGTGTCCCATCTGTAATAAATGGGCTCCTGTATTGGTCCTGTGACTCATTGACATCTAGTGGAAAAAAAATCTTCTTAGCGTGTTCATGCCCCACCTCCTCTCTAATGATGTAGAAGCAGAAATGAGGCACCACCTTACAGAAGGGGGAGTTTTCATCTCAACTTGGTAAAAAAAATCCTGGGAATTAGTTCACTATTTCTATGGGGAGGGACTTTTTATTTTTAAGTAAACAAATATGTGATCATATCATACATTCTTTTGTCATTTTTAGTTGTCATTCTTTAAATTTTTGCTTAGTTTGACTTCACACACCTACTCTTCCCAACATGGTTTCCCACCCCAGAAATCATGTGACAAAATACAGTGTATTCTTTAAGCTTTTATAATCATATAAAAACAGCTATACATTTGAGTAAAAACTCAAAAAAATGGAATCATATTAAGTACAGTTATGAATTTTATTTTTTACTTTTTTATTTTATTGCATTTTAGGTTTTGGGGTACATGTGAAGAACATGCAAGATTGTTGCATAGGTACACAAGTGGCAGTGTGATTTGCTGCCTTCCTC
>NW_016107891.1:913296-915051 GCF_001604975.1 Cebus imitator | reverse complement strand
TCTGTTATTGGTGTATAGGAATGCTTGTGATTTTTGCACATTGATTTTGTATCCTGAGACTTTGGTGAAGTTGTTTATCAGTTTCAGGAGATTTTGGGCTGAGACGATGGGGTCTTCTAGGTATACTATCATGTCGTCTGCAAATAAAGACAATTTGACTTCCTCCTTTCCTATTTGAATACCCTTTATTTCTTGCCCGATTGCTCTGTCTAGAATTTCCAGTACAATATTGAATAGGAGAGGTGAGAGAGGACATCCTTGTCTAGTGCCAGATTTCAAAGGGAATGCTTCCAGTTTTTGTGCATTCAGTATGATGTTGGCTGTTGGTTTGTCATAAATAGCTTTTATTATTTTGAGATACGTTCCAACAATACCTAGTTTATTGAGGGTTTTTACCATAAAGGGCTGTTGAATTTTGTCAAAGATCTTCTCTGCATCAATTGAGATAATCATGTGGTTTTTGTCTTTGGTTCTGTTTATGTGGTGGATTACGTTTATAGACTTGCGTATGTTCAACCAGCCTTGCACCCCCGGGATGAAGCCTACTTGATCATGGTGGATAAGCTTTTTGATGTGCCGTTGCAATCAGCTTGCCAGTATTTTATTGAAGATTTTTGCATCTATGTTCATCATGGATATTGGCCTGAAGTTTTCTTTTCTTGTTCAGTTTTTGCCGGGTTTTGGTATCAGGATGATGTTGGTCTCATAAAATGATTTGGGAAGGATTCCCTTTTTTTGGATTATTTGGAATAGTTTCGGAAGGAATGGTACCAAATCCTCTTTGTATGTCTGGTAGAATTCGGCTGTGAACCCATCTGGACCTGGGCTTTTTTTGGGTGGTAGGCTCTTAATTGCTGCCTCAACTTCAGACCTTGTTATATGTCTCTTCAGGGTTTTGGCTTCTTCCTGGTTTAGGCTTGGGAGGAGGCAGGTGTCCAGGAATTTTTCCAGGTTTACTAGTTTATGTGCGTAGAGTTGTTTGTAATAATCTCTGATGATGATTTGAATTTCTGTGGAATCTGTGGTGATATCCCCTTTATCATTTTTTATTGCATCCATTTGGTTATTCTCTCTTTTCTTTTTTGTTAATCTGGCTAGTGGTCTGTCTATTTTGTTGATCTTTTCAAAAAACCAGCTCTTGGATTTATTGATTTTTTGAAGGGTTTGTTGTGTCTCTATCTCCTTCAGTTCTGCTCTGATCTTAGCTATTTCTTGTCTTCTGCTAGGTTTTGAGTTTTTTTGATCTTGCTCCTCTAGCTCTTTCAATTTTGATGCTAGGGTTTCAATTTTAGATCTCTCCTTGCTTCTCATGTGGGCACTTGTTGCTATATATTTTCCTCTAGAAACTGCTTTAAATGTGTCCCAGAGATGCTGGTATGTTGTGTCTTCATTCTCATTGGTTTCGAAGAACATCTTTATTTCTGCCTTCATTTCATTGTCTATCCAGTCAATATTCAAGAGCCAGTTGTTCAGTTTCCATGAAGCTATGCATTTCTGAGTTAGTTTTTGAATTCTGAGTTCTAACTTGATTGCACTGTGGTCTGAGAGATTGTTTGTTATGATTTCCATTCTTTTGCATTTGCTGAGGGGTGATTTACTACCAATTATGTGGTCAATTTTAGAGTAGGTGTGATGTGGTGCTGAGAAGAATGTATATTCTGTGGATTTAGGGTGGGGAATTCTGTAAATGTCTATTAGGTTTGCTTGTTCCAGGTCTGAGTTAAAGTCCTGGATATCCTTGTTAGTTTTCTGTCT
>NW_016107891.1:892126-912376 GCF_001604975.1 Cebus imitator | reverse complement strand
TGGAAATGAAATTCTGGGTTGAAAGTTCTTTTCTTTAAGGATGTTGAATATTGGCCCCCACTCTTCTGGCTTGTAGGGTTTCTGCTGAGAGATCTACTGTGTGTCTGATGGGCTTCCCTTTGTGGGTAACCCAACCTTTCTCTCTGGCTGCCCTTAGCATTTTCTCCTTCATTTCAAGCCTGGTGAATCTGACGATTATGTGACTTGGGGTTGCCCTTCTTGAGGAGTATCTTTGTGGTGTTCTCTATATTTCCTGGACTTGAATATTGGCCTGCCTTTCTAGGTTGGGGAAGTTTTCCTGGATAATATCCTGAAGAGTATTTTCCAGCTGGATTCATTCTCTTCGTCGCATTCAGGTACACATATCAAATGTAGATTAGGTCTTTTCACATAGTCCCACATTCTGGGAGACTTTGTTCATTCCTTTTTACCCTTTTTTCTCTAATCATGCCTTCTCATTTTATTTCATTGAGTTGATCTTCAACCTCTGATATCTTTTCTTCTGCTTGGTCAATTCAGCTGTTGAAGCTTGTGCATGCTTTGTGAAATTCTAGTGTTGTGTTTTTCAGCTCCATCAATTCACTTATATTCCTTTCTAAGTTGTGCATTCTCGTTAGCATTTCGTTAAATCTTTTTTCAAGGTTCTTAGTTTCTTTGCGTTGGGTTAGGACATGATCTTTTAGCTCACAAAAGTTTCTTACTACCCACCTTCTGAAGTCTGATTCTGTCATTTCATCACACTCATTCTCCATCCAGCCTTGTTCCCTTGCTGGTGATGAGTCGTGATCCCTTGTAGGAGAAGAAGTCTTCTGGTTTCAGTTGCTTTCATCCTTTTTGCCCTGGTTTCTTCCCATCTTTATGGGTTTATCTACCTCTCGACTTTGTAGTTACTGACTTTCAGATTGGGTCTCTAAGTGGACGTTCTGGTTGTTGATGATGAGGTTATTTCTGTTTCTTAGTTTTCCTTCTTACAGTCTGGCCCCTCTTCTGTAGGACTGCTGAGGTCCACTCCAGGCCCTGCTTGTCTGGGGATCGCCTACAGCAGCTGCAGAACAGTAAGGGTTGCTACCAGTTTCTTCTTCTGCTATCTTTGTCCCAGAAGGATACCCACCAAATGTCAGTCTGATCTCTCCTTTATGAGGTGACTCTTTGGATATACAGGGGTCAGGGAGCTGCTTGAGGAGACGGTCTGTCCTTTATAGGAGCTGAAGTGCTGAGCTGTGAGCTCCGTTGTTCATTCAGAGCTGCTGGTCAGGTACGTTTATGTCTGCTGCAGCAGAACTCATAAACTGCTTTTTGTTCCCAGGTGCTCTCTCTCAGGGAGTTAGGGCTTTCTTTATGAGTTTCTGTTATGCTGCTGCCTTTTGTTTTTCAGGGCTTCCCTGCCCAGCCAGGAGGCAGCCTAGTCGCTTTCTGCCTGCAGAGGTTTTGCTGAGCTGCTGTGGGCTCCGCTCAGCTGCTGTGTGAACTTCCTTGCAGTCCTGTTTATATGGGTGTAGTTAGAACTGCCTTGGCAATGGTGGCCCACCTCTGTATTGGTGGACTCTCTCTGTAGTGGCAGGTTGCGTTGGCAATGGCAGGCTGCCTCAGCAATGGTGGACTACCTCCATAGTGGTGGAGTGCCTCAGTAATGATGGATGCCCCTCCCCCACAGAGCTGGACCATCCCGGGTTCAGCTGCACTTGCTGTGAAACTCTCAATCCAGAGAGTTTCTGATTGCTGTTCTTTTGTGGGGGTGGGACCAGCCGAGCCTGATCGCCTGGCTCCCTGCCTCAGAGCCCCTTTTATTTTTCTTTTTTAGTTGAATGGTCGATACTGTCTCCCAGGTGTTCCAGTCGCCTGTTGAAAGGGCGCCGGGATCTGTGTGATTTCCCCTGCAGTGACTCACTGCACTGGCTTAAACAGCAACGCTGATATTCGTGGCACTATTTTTGCCCAGGAATCTCCTGGCCTGGCTTCCTGTTCAGTCCCCTCTTTAATCAGATGAATGGGTGACTTCCCAGGGCTCCAATCGCCAGCCAAAAGGGCACCTGGACCAGTGTATTTTGTACAGAGAACTGCCGGCCATGGCGCCAACAAAGCCGCGCTAGGCAAAAGAACCATGCCCGCCAAAACAGCTGTGCTGGCGACCCATGGGTCTCCTCCGCCTGGGAATCTCCTGGTCCGTCGGCAATAAAAATGCGGCATCCACTCACCCTCTGCACTTTCACTGGGAGCTGCAACTCCGAGCTGTTCCTAAACGGCCATCTTGGATCTTCACCACTGTTATGAATTTCAAGATACATATATAAATATATATCTGAAACCACTACCAAAGTCAAGAATTACATTTTCATCACCCCACAGGAGTTTCCTTCTATACATTTACAGTCAATCTTACAACATCACATCCCTTGTGTGAGGCAATCATTGATCTCACTCTGTCACTACGGTTTAGCCTTTTCTTGTATTTCACATAAACAAAGTCAGACAATATGGGCACTCTTGTATCTTCTTTAACACATCATCATTATTTTGAGATTCATCCATATTATAGTGTATATCAATAGCATGTGTGTTTTTATTGCTGAGTAGTACTGCATTATATGAATGTATCACAGTTTATTCATTCATCTGTTGGACATTTGAGCTATTTTCTATTGGAGGCTTTTATGGATAAAACTACTATAAAAATTCTTATAAAATATTTTTTGTTTGTATAAATTTATGGAATACAAGTGTACTTTTGTTACGTGGATGGATTATATAGTGGTGAAGTTGGGGCTTTTAGGACATCCATCATCTATATAATAGCATACAATGTACCCATTAAGTGATTTCTCATTCTTCACACCCTCCCATTTCCCATTCTTCCAAGTCTCCATTGTCTATCATTCCACACTTTGCATTCATGTGTATACATTGTATAGCTCCCACTTAAAAGTGAGAACATATGGTGTTTGTCTTTCTGATTCTGAGTTGTTCCACTTAAGATGATGGCCTTCAGTTCCATCCATGTTGCCACAAGATATGATTTCATTCTTTTTCATGGCTGAATAATATTTAATTGTGTAAATATTATTCAGCCATGAATAAACACATTTTTTTAAATCTAATCATCCATTCATAGACACTCAGGTTGATTTTCTGTTAATATAGCTTTATATCTTTTTCCACAAATATTTGCCTATTGTGGATAATGAAGATATTCTCTATTTTCTTCAAAATGTTTTTGCTTTATGCTTCATATTTAGATAATACATCTGAAATTTATTTTTGTACATTTTAATATATAAGATACATTGAAACCTGTATAAAAATCAATCTATAGTTGACTTGGAACCATTGTTCAAAATATAATTACAGTTATTTTCTCATAAAAAGGTTATTTTGACACCTGTTTTCATTTACCTTGGGTAAATACCTAGGAGCAGAATTGCCCATTCACATGACATGTATATACATAACTTCTAAGAAACTGCTAAACTCTTTCCCAAAGTGGTTGCACAATTTTATATTCTGACTAGTAATGTGTTAGTATTCCAGTTTCTTCAAATCCTCACTAACATTTTGTATGGCCAATTGTTTTTAATTTAAGTCATTCTCATAGGTATATAGTGGTGTCTAATTGTGGTTTTAGTTAGCATTTCCTTAATGCTTAATTATATTGGACATTTTTCCATGTTGTTATTTGCCATTTGTCTATTTTCTTTGAGAAAATGTTTGTTCAAACCTTTTGCACATTTCGTTTTTTTTGAGATGAGGTCTTGCTCTATAACCCAGGCCAGAGTGCAGTCATGCAGTCATAGCTTACTGTAGCCTCGACCTCCTGGGCTCAAATGATCCTCCTGCCTCAGCCTCTCAGCTTGTACTACAGTTGCACACCATAATACCCAGATAATTTTTGTATTATTATTATTTTTTTTGTAAAGATGGAATCTTGCTTTATTGCCCAGGTTGGTCTCAAACTCCTGGGCTCAAGTATCTCAAAGTGTTGGGATTACAGATGTGAGCCACTGTGCCTGGCTTTTGAACATTTTAAATTGAATTGTTTATCTTCTTATTACTGAGTTGTAAGAATTCCTTTTATATTCTAGATACTGGGTTTTTAAAAATTGCTTAGATATTATGTTTTTCTATTACAAGCATTTTCTCCCACTTTGTGACTTGCCTTACTTTTCTAAATGCCATCTTTCAAGAAACAGAATTTTTTAATTTTTTGAGAACAACAGAAATATAGTATCTTATAGTTCTGGAGTCCAGAAGTCCAAAAGCAAGGTTTTAGCAAAGCTACTCTGTCTCTGAAGATGCTAGGGAAAGACCTGTTCTGGGACACTCTCCCAGTTTATGGTAGTTCAGGAATTCCTTGGCATGTAAATAGCCATCTCCTCCCTCTATGTATGTCTGTACCCAAATGTCCCCCTTTCTATAGGACACCAGTAATTTTGGAGTAGAGCCCACCCTAATGACCTTGTTTTAACCTGATTATCTCTGTAAAACCCTATCTCCAAATAAGGTCATATTCTAAGGTATTAGGAGTTAGGACTTCAACATCTTTTTTAGGGGGGCACAATTCAATCCATAACAATAAAGTCTCTTGAAATTTAAAATGGAATTGATACTCAAAGTTATAGAGCTACTCAAAATAAAAAATTCTGAGTGGGACTTTTCACCAACTCTTCCAGGGTCCACCTTTGCTTTGTATACTGTTTACACCAAGTTAGTATATAATAGCATGTTTAAAATTAGTGGTCTTGAGGTGTGTGGTTGCATTTGGTGTTTTCTCCTCACTTGTTTTCCTTTTCAGTTTTTGTACACATAACATAAAGTCTATCATCCTAACCATTTTAAGTGTACAATTCAGTAGTGTTCAGTATATTCACATTGTTGTACAAATAAATTTGTAATTTTGATGGAGTCTAATTTATCATTTTCTCTTTTATGATTTATGCTTTCATATACTATCTAAGAAACCTTTGCCTACCCCAATGTTGAAAATATTTTGTTCTATTTTTCATTTGAAAGTTTTATAGTTTTGGCTTTTATTTCCATGTCTATGATACATTTTGAGTTAATATTGGTATATTATATGAAAACAGGGTTTTATTCATTTTTATATGAGTATCCAATTGCGCCAGAAATATTTTTAGCAAAGATTATCTTTTTCTCCATTAAATTATATTCATATACATGTTGAAACTCAATTGACCATAAAAATAAGGGCTTAGAGACCATCCTGGCCAACATGGTGAAACCCCATATCTACTAAAAATACAAAAAAATTAGTTGGGCGTGGTGGCGCGCCCCTGTAGTCCCAGATACTCAGGAGGCTGAGGCAGGAGAATTGCTTGAACCTGGGAGGCAGAGGTTGCAGTGAGCCGAGGTCTTTGTAATGTATGATGAAATCAGGGAATGTGATACTTCTGGATTTGTTTTTCTTGCTTTGTTTATTTGGGGGTCTTTGTGGTTTCATATGAATTTTAGGATTGTGTTTCTATTTTATATAAAATATTAGTGTGGCTTGATAGCAATTGTATTGAATTTGTAGATCACTTTGGATAGTATGAACATTTTAACAATATGAATTCTATCAATCCATGAACATGAAATGTCTTTCCGTTTATTTGTGTCTGTTTTAATTTCTTTAAACAGTGTTTTACAGTTTTCGGTGTACAGGTCTTTTACCTCCTTGGTTACATTTATTTGTGAGTGTACTATACTTTTAAATGCTGTTTTATTCCATTTCCTGTTGCTATAAAGGAATATCTGAGGCTGTGTAATTTATAGAGAAAAGAGGTTTATTTGGTTCACAATTCTGCTGACTGTAAGATTGGGCATTAGGTGAAAGCCTCAGCCTGCTTTGAAAGGTGAAGAGGGGCCACCTTGTGCAGAGATCACATGATGAGAGAGGAAGCAGTAGAGAGAGAGAGTGGGGAGGTGCCAGTCTCTTTTTAACAACCAGCTCTTCCAGGAACTAATAGAATAAGAACTTATTGCCCTGAGGATGGGACTGAGACTTTCACAAGGGACCTGCTCCCACTATGCAAACACCTCCCATTATGCCACATCCCCAACATTGGGGATCAAATTTCAACATGACATTTGTGAGGGAAAATATCCAAATTATAGCTGATGTTATTGTAAGTGAAAATTTTTTTGTTAATTTCATTTTCAGATAATTTATTTTGGTGTATAAAAATGTAGCTTACTGGCCGGGCGCGGTGGCTCATGCTTGTAATCCCAGCACTTTGGGAGACCGAGGCGGGTGGATCACAAGACCAAGAGATTGAGACCATCCTGGCCAAAATGGTGAAACCCCATCTCTACTAAAAATACAAAAACTAGCTGGGGGTGGTGGCATGTGCCTTTAGTCTCAGCTACTCAGGAAGCTGAAGCAAGAGAGCCACTTGAATCCCTGAGGTGGAGGTTGCAGTGAGCTGAGATCGCATCACTGCACTTCAGCCTGGCAACAGAGCAAGGCTCTGCCAAAAAAAAAAGCAACTCATTTTTATATGTTGATTTTGTATCCTGCAACCATACTGAATTCAGGTATTGGTCCTTTTTTTTGTTTTGAGACAAGAGCCTCACTCTGTTGCCCAGGCTGGAGTGCAGTGGTGAGATATTGGCTTACTGCAAACTCCACCTCCTGGGTTCAAGTAATTCTCCTGCTTTAGCCTCCCAAGTAGCTAGAATTACAGGCACCTACCATCACAACCTGGCTAATTTTTGCATTTTTAGTAGAGACCAGGTTTCACCATATTGGCCAGGCTGGCCTTGAACTCCTGACCTCAGGTGATCCTCCCACCCTCCCACCTCAGCCTCCCAAAGTGCTGGGATTACAGGCATGAGCCACCACGCCTGGCCTGAATTCATTTATTATTCTAATAGTTCGTGTGTGTGTGTGTGTGTGTGTGTGTGTGTGTGTGTATGTGTGTAGTCTTCAGGATTTTCTATGTATAACATCATGTCATCAACAAACAGATAATTTCATTTCTTTCTTATTTGGATTCGTTTTATTTGTTTTTCTTGCCTAATTGCTCTGGTTAGGACTTTAAGTACTAATTTAAATAGAAGAGGTGAGAGTGGGCATTCTTGCCTGTTCTGGATCTTAAAGAAAGGGCTTGCATTTTTTACTATATGTATGATGTTAGTTTTGGGCTTTTCATAAATGGTCCTTATTATGTTGAGGTTGGTTCCTTCTATACCTAATTTGTTAAGAGTTTTCATTATAAAAGCATATTGAATTTTGTCAAATGCTGTTCATTTATTGAAATGATCATTTGAATTTTAGCCTTCATTCTGTTAATGTGGTGTGTCACATTGATTGATTTGTGTATGTTAAACCATTCTTGCATCCTAGGGTAAATTCTACTTGATCCTTGTTTATGATGCTTTCAATGTGCTCTTGAATTCATTTCACTAGTAATTTGTTGAGGACTTTTTATCCATGCTTATCAGGGATATCAGTCTGCAGTTTCCTTTCTTGTGGTATCTTTGCCTTTGGTATTAGGGTGATGCGGGTCTCATAGAATTAATTTGGCAGTGCTCCATATTTTCATATTTTTTGGAAGGGTTTAAGAAGGATTGGAATTAACTTTTCTTTAAATGTTTGGTAGAATTACCAGCGAAGACATCTGGTCTTGAGTGTTTTTTTGTTGGCACTTTTTGGTTAATACCTGAATTTCCATATTTGTTATTGGTCTGTTCAGACTTTTTTATTTCTTTCATATTCAGCATATGTAGGTTGTATGATTCTAGGAATTTATCCATTTCTTCTAGGTTGTCCAATTTATTAAAATATACTTATTCATAATTGTCCCTTATAGTTCCTGTTCCCTGTTGTATCAGCTGTAATATCTCCTTTCATTTCTGATTTTATTTATTTGAGTCTTTTTTTTCTTAGTCTAGCTAAGGATTTGTTGATTTTGTTTATCTTTTTGAAAAACCAACTCAGTTTCTTTGATTTTTTTTTATTGTTTTTCTGCACTCTATTTCACTTATTTCTGCTCTAATCTTTAGTGTTTCCTTCATTCTGCAAATTTTGGGCTTAGTTTGTTCTTCTTCTTGTTCCTTGAGGTGAAAAATTAAGTTGTTTATTTCAGATATCTCTTTTTAAATGTTAGCAGTTATCTCTATAAGCTTCTCTCCTAGTAGTGCTTTTGTTGCTTGCCATAGGTTCTGGTAGGTTATGTTTCCATTTTTGTTTGTCTTGAATAAGGTGTGGGTAAAACGAAACTGTTTTTTTCACTGTCTTAAATGTGTCTTTTCCATTTCTGTGCTACATTTGGGCACTGCAATCTCTTACCTGGATTTCTGAGCTCTCGTGAAGGTACTTTAATCAGTTGATCGTTTTAAAATCAGTGTTTCTGTGGGGGTATGAGGGCTGGAACCTCCTACTCCACCATCTTTTAAAATGTAGCCTTTGTAGTTATCTCAGTTTTTAGTTTTAATTTTCCTGAAGAATAGCGAGGCCAATAGCCTTTTAAAACAGAGATATACCCTTGTTTCAAGGTGGTTTATGTATGGTTTTGCTGGGAGAAAGTGGAATGAATGAAACCGTCTTTGAGTCCCTTATTCCAGAGACTCCCAAATCTGGCAGCATATCAGATTAATTTGTACAGTTTTATAAATGTTCAAATGCTTAGGCTCCACCTAAAAGTGACTGAATCAGAATATCCAGTACTGGATCCTAGTTGATTTATCTGATAATTCAGTCATATTCACACATGGCCTAATTTAGGAACCACCACTATCCCTATCTGCATTCAGTTTATTTTTTAGCAATTTTTTCCCAGGTGATTTTTACAGACAGTACAGTTTGGGTACCACTGTCATGTTTATGATTGTTGCCTAGTGCAGGATTACTTTGCATCTGACCCTCTTTTTAATTTTTCTGCTAATATTACCACATGCAGAGCCATGCATTCAGCTGGTGTGTACTTAAAAATTGAGACTGTCATTCTGTTTGGCTTTGCATAATATTAATGAAGTTTAGTGCCTCCATAAACTCATGTCCTGATGTTCAATGCCAAATATAAATGCTTTTTGTCTAAACCACTGTTTGTAATTCAATGGCTATAGGCATCACTGTGGCCTGATATTCCAGATGACAATAATGCATCTGTGGTAGATAAGTAAAGACAATGAGAAAAATGATTACTTCTCATTTTAGAAGAAAGAAATGGATTTGGAACTGGACCTTTGAAACCATGCCCTGGGTTTCTGTACCAATATGATATGGCATAAAACAACAATGTGGGTCAGCAATTTTTTATGACACGCACAAATGCTTATTTAGCATCATCACAAACTCACCCCAGTATTTTCTATAGAAGTATAGGATGGGCGATTAGTGACATAAAATAATTTTCTGTAATAAAAGTAATTCTGCAAATGGGGGATACTTATATCTAGAGCCATGGGATCTAATCCTGACTTTGCTACTAACTTAGTGTACTGTGTCTCACTGTCCCCATTTTACAATACAGAGAATAAATAGTCCCTTGGAGGCTTTCTAGCTCTGAACTTACATAAAACTGTAATTATCACCACCTTTCTCCTTCTTTCAGACTGTGGGGAGAGAAAATATGTTGTATTGCTTTTGTCCTTTCATCATTACAATTAGCTCTTAAGTTGATTAATGCTTTTCTGGCAACTATTGAATCTTAGTGAAGATGATTTAGTATTTTAGCAATTGCTGGATTCTTAAAAATATGCCAGCCTAGTGCATTGAAATTAGTAAGGTTTCAAAAACTATTTCAAACTAGCCTTAGTTAATTAAATGCTTGATAGATGCAGTCCAAGGTTAACCACTTAATAAATTGGCAACCAAATAAAAAATGGACTCAAACACTTTAAGCAGCTTACTGGAAGGGATCTGGGCTCTCCACCAAGAGATTCTGTAGCAGTGCTGGCAGCAGGGTGGGTCATTTTCAAGCTCCTGATTCATTGTCACTATACCCTTTCACCCAGGACTGAACCCTTCCCCCCAAAATGAACAGTATTGCTTAATCTACAGCAATGATGTTTGTGTTAGTGTTCACAGACTAAAAGAAAATTCCCACCTGAAATGTGATTAATTAAGAATCATCTTTAATTCACTGTGTATTTGAACACAAGAATATTGTCAAGGAAGACAATGGTGATAGTTCTTAGGTTTGTAGAAAAGTTCTCTGCTGTTTCTGTGAACTGGTATTTAAGTGGATGACTAGATTAAATAAAAAAAGGATGTTGCTTAGAAAAAGGGATCATAGGCTGGGTGTGGTGGCTCACACCTGTAACCCTAGCACTTTGGGAGGCTGAGACAGGCAGATTAGTTGAGCCCAGGAGCTTGAGACCAGCTGGGCAACATAGTGAGACTCTGTCTCTACAGAAAATAAGAAAGTTAGCTGGGCATGCTGGCACATACCTGTAGTCCCAGCTATTCAGGAGGCTGAGGTGGGAGGATCATCTGATCCCAGAGAGGTTGAGGCTTCAGTAAGCCCTGATCCCACCACTGCACTCCAGCCTGAGTGACAGAGTGAGACCCTGTCTCAAAAACAAATGAAGAAACAAATAAACAAAAACAAAAAAACCCGGGATCATAAAGTAAGATAATTTGATCTTATTTAGAAGACTGTAGAGAGTGTTAAGTTACTGAAGATTTGAAAACAAGAAGTAATTAAGGGTTAGTTGTATACCAAGTAAGTATGAGTAGATTAATTTAGGCAAATTTATGTTTTCTGAGAAACTAAAGGAGTAGATATTATCACTCAAGTTGTTAGGAAGCTGTACTTGTAAAAATCCTGAGCATTGTGTTAAACTGAGTTTTAAAACCAATAAACATATTAAGCAGCAACTTTGTGCTCATTTCTGTGATGACAGCTAATATAAGAAATGAGTTTCCTGTCTGAGAGTGCTAACAAAGATAGTATGATATAATGGAAAGTGATATAGACAAGGGTCAGAAGCCTTGGATTTCAGTAGCTTACTCTGTGACCTAGGTCAAGGGACTTCTCTCTGAGTCTTACATTCTCAGACCATTGTAATAGGATTCAATTAGATAATGTATCAGAGTACTTCAAAAATTATGAAAAGCTGGTAACATGTGGACAATGACAATACAGGTGCCAATGACTGAAGATAATAATGATGTGATAAAGAGAAGAGACTCTGATAAACAAACCAGGACTTGAATCTCACCTTTGTCGTAGCTGTGTGGCTTTGTGGACATTATTTAACCTCTCCAAGCCTTCAGTATCACACTTAAATTCAGATAATGATAACAACAATAAATACTTACCTCATAATAGTGTTATCCATCACATGGTAGATATTTGGTGTATTAGTCCATTTTCATACTGAGTATGCTGATAAAGACTTACCCAAGACTGAGCAATTTACAAAAGAAAGAAGTTTATTGGACTTACAGTTTCACATGGCTTGGGAGGCCTCACAATCATGGTGGAAGGTGAAAGATATGTCTCACATGACAGCAGACAAGAGAATGGAGCTTGGGCAGGGGGACTCTCATTTATAACACCATCAGATATCATGAGACTTATTCACTATCACAAGAACAGTATGGGAAAGACCCACCCCCATGATTCAATTAGCTCCCACTGGGTTCCTCTCACAATATGTGGAAATTCAAGATGAGATTTGGGTGGGGACACAGCCAAACCATATCATTCCACCCCTGACCCCTCCCAAATATCATATCCTCACAATTCAAAACCAGTCATGCCTTCCCAACAGTACCCCAAAGTCTTAACTCATTCCAACATTAACTCAAAAGCCCACAGTCCAAAGTCTCATTTGAGACAAGGCAAGTCCCTTCCACCTATGAGCCTGTAAAATCAAAAGCAAGTTAGTTACTTCCTAGATACAATGGGGGTAGGGGCATTGTGTAAATACAGCCATTCCAAATGGGAGAAATTGTCAAAAACAAAGGGGTTATAGGCCTGATGCAAGTCTGAAATCCAATGAGGCAGTCAAATCTTAAAGCTTCAAAATGATCTCCTTTGACTCTATGTCTCACATCCAGGTCATGCTGATGCAAGAGGTGGGTTTCTAGGGCCTTGGGCAGCTCTGTCCCTGTGGCTTTGCAGGGTAAATCCTCCCTTCTGGTGCTTTCACAGGCTGGCATTGAGTGTCTGTGGCTTTTCCAGGTGCATGATGCAAGCTGTGGGTGGATCTACCATTCTGAGATCTGGAGGATGGTGGCCCTCTTGTTACAGGCCCACTAGGCTGTGCCCTAGTAGGGACTCTGTGTGGGGCTCTGACCCCACATTTCCCTTCTGCACTGCCTTAGCAGAGGTTCTCCATGAGGACCCTGCCCCTGCAGCAAGCTTCTGCTTGGGCATCCAGACTTCTCCATACATCTTCTGAAATCTAGGCTGAGGCTCACTAGTCACAGCTGGAGTGGCTGGGACACAGGGCACCAAGTCCCTAGACTGCACACAGCAGAGGGACACTGGGCCCAGCCCACAAAACCATTTTATACTCCTAAACTTCCAGGCCTGTGATGGGAAGGGCTGCCACAAAGGTCTCTGACATGCCCTGGAGACATTTTCCCCATTGTCTTGGTGATTAACATTCAGCTCCTTTGTTACTTAAGCAAATTTCTGCAGCCAGTTTGAATTTCTCCTCAGAAAATGGGATTTTCTTTTCTATTGAACTGTCAGGCTGCAAATTTTCCAAACTTTTATTCTCTGTTTCCCTTTTAAAATTTAATGCCTTTAACAGCACCCAAGTCACCTCTTGAATGCTTTGCTGCTTAGAAATTTCTTCTACCAGATACCCTAAATCATCTCTCTCAAGTTAAAAGTTCCACAAATCTCTAGGGCAGGGGCAAAATGCTGCCAGTGTCTTTGCTAAAACATAGTAAGAGTCACCCTAACTCCCAAAACGTTCCTCATCTCCATCTGAGACCACCTCAGCCAGGATTTCATTGTCCATATCACTATCAGCGTTTTGGTCAAAGCCATTTAACAAGCCTCTAGGAAGTTCCAAATTTTCCCACAGTTTCCTGTCTTCTTCTGAGCCCAAACTGTTCCAACCTCTGCCTATTACCAAGTTCCAAAGTCACTTTCACATTTTTGGGTATCTTTTAAGCAGCACACCACTCTACTGGTATCAATTTACTGTATTAGTTTATTTTCATGCTGCTGATAAAGGCATACCCGAGACTGGGCAATTTACAAAAGAAAGAAGTTTATTGGACTTACAGTTCCACATGGCTGAGGAGGCCTCACAATTATGGCAGAAGTTGAAAGGCATATCTCACACGGTGGCAGACCAAAGAAAGCTTGTGCAGGGGAACTCCCCTTTTTAAAACCATCAGATCTTGTGAGAATTATTCATTATCATGAGAACAGCATGAGAAAAACTTGCCCCCATGATTCAATGATCTCCCACTGGGTCCCTCCTATAACACATGGAAACTCAAGATGAGATTTGGGTGGGGACAGAGCCACACCATATCATTTGGTAATGGTAGCCATTATTACAAAATAAATAAATACACTTCAGTAGGCAACTATGTTATAAATTATAAAGATAATGAGAACTCAAAAATTGCATCTCAAAATATACTGTGAACAAAGCTACCATGATAAGAGGAGTAACAGAGAATGTCCCTGTTTAGAAATTCTTTATGATAAAAATAGGCCTTTGAGGCAGGAAAATTGCTTGAACCTGGGAGGTGGATGTTGCAGTGAGCCAAGATTATGCCACTGCACTCCAGCCGGGGTGACAGAGCGAGGCTTCATCTAAAAAAAAAAAAAAAAGAAAGAAAAGAAAACTATTATGTCCTTTAAGAAATGATATGAGCACTGGTGATAGATATGAGTTGTTGAGTAAGTAAAATCTATAAGAATTGATGACTCATTGGGAAGTGACAACATGGCAAATAAGGGAGGATAACTCCCAAGTTTCTGAAGTACATAGTGATGTTTCAATACATATATTGTATAGTGATCAGATAAGGATATAGTATATCTATCACCTCAAACATTTATAATTTGTTTGTGTTGGAAGCATTCAATTTTCTCCTTCTAGCTATTTGAAACTATACATCATTGTCAAGTATAGTCATCCTACAGTGCTATAGAACACTAGAACTTATTCCTTCTATCTAGCTGTAATTTATTAACATTTAACAAATCTCTGCCTATTCCCCCTTTTCCCCAGCCCTTCCCAGTCTCTAGTAATCTCTATTCTACTTCTTATTTCTGTGAGATCAACTCTTTTTAGCTTCCATATATGAATGAGAATATGCAGTGTTTTACTTTCTGTACCTGGCTTGCTTTACTTAGCAGGATGTCCTCCAGTTCCCTCCATGTTGCTGCAAATGACAGGATTTCATTCTTTTTATGACTGAATAATATTCCATGATGTATACCACATTTGCTTTATCCATTCATCTGTTGTTGGACACATATTGATTCCATATCTTGGCTATTGTGAATAGTGCTGCAATAAATATGGAGGGGCAATTGTCTCTTTGATATACTGATTTCCTTTCCTTTGGATAAATTCCAAGTAGTGGAATTGCTGGATCATATAGTAGTTCTATTTTTAGATTTTTGTGGAACCTCCATACTGTTCTCAATAGTGACTATACTAATTTACATTCACATTAATAGTGTATAAAAATTTCCCTTTCTCTGCACCTTTGGCAGCATTTGTTATTTTGTTTTTTTGATAATGGTCATCCTAAAGAGGGTGAGATGCTACTTTATTACGGTTTGTTTGTATTTTCCTGATGATAAGTGAGGTTGAGCATTTTTTCATTTATTTATTTATTTTTTATTGTACTTTAGGTTCTGGGGTACATGTGCGGATCACGCAGGTTTGTTGCATAGGTACATACATGGCAATGTCATTTGCTGCCTCCACCCCCCCCATCACCTATATCTGGCATTTCTCACCATGTTATTCCTCCCCAAACTCCCGACACCCTGCTGTCACTCCCCTAGTCCTCTCCAACAGACTCCAGTGTGTGATGCTCCCCTCCTTGTGTCCACGTGTTCTCATTGTTCAACACCTGTCTATGAGTGAGAACATGCGGTGTTTGGTTTTCTGTTCTTGTGCCAGTTTGCTGAGAATGATGGTTTACAGATTCATCCTTTTTCCTACAAAGGACACAAACTTATTGTTTTTATGGCTGCATAATATTCCATGGTGTATATGTGCCACATTTTTCTTGTCCAGTCTATCATCAATGGGCATTTGGGTTGGTTCCAGGCCTTTGCTATTGTAAACGGTGCCACAGTGAACATACGTTTGCATGTGTCTTTATAATAGAATGATTTATAATCCTTTGGGTATATACCCAGTAATGGTATTTCTGGGTCAAATGGAATTTTTATTTCTAGGTCCTTGAGGAATTGCCACACTGTCTTCCACAATGGTTGAACTAATTTGCACTCCCACCAACAGTGTAAAAGTGTTCCTATTTCTCCACATCCTCTCTAGCATCTGTTGTCTCCAGATTTTTTAATGATCACCATTCTAACTGGTGTGAGATTGTATCTCAATGTAGTTTTGATTTGCACTTATCTAATGACCAGTGATGATAAGCATTTTTTCATATGTTTGTTGGCCTCATATATGTCTTACTTTGTAAAGTGTCTGTTCATATCCTTCACCCAATTTTGAATGGGTTTTGTTTTGTTTTGTAAATCTGTTTTAGTTCTTTGTAGATTCTGGATATTAGCCCTTTGTCAGATGGGTAGATTGCAAAATTTTTTTTATCATTTTGTTGGTTGCTGGCTCACTCTAATGATTGTTTCTTTTGCTGTACAGAAACTCTGGAGTTTAATTAGATCCCATTTGTCTATTTTGGCTTTGTTGCCGATGCTTTTTGGTGTTTTAGTCATGAAGTCCTTGCCTATGCCTATGTCCTGAATGGTTTTGCTTAGGTTTTCTTATAGGGTTTTTATGGTGTTAGGTCTTATGTTTAAGTCTTTAATCCATCTGGAGTTAATTTTAGTGTAACATGTCAGGAAGGGGTCCAGTTTCTGCTTTATGCACATGGCTAGCCACTTTTCCCAACATGATTTATTAAACAGGGAATCCTTTCCCCATTGCTTGTTTTTGTCAGATTTGTCAAAGATCAGATGGTTGTAGATGTGTGGCATTGCCTCTGAGGCCTCTGTTCTGTTCCATTGGTCTATATGTCTGTTTTGGTACCAGTACCATGCTGTTTTGATTACTGTAGCCTTGTAGTACAGTTTGAAGTCAGGTAGTGTGGTGCCTCCAGCTTTGTTCTTTTTGCTTAGGATTGTCTTGGCTATTGTATGTCTTCTTTTGAGAAATATCTGCTCAGATCATTTGCCCATTTTAAAATTAGGTTGTTCATATTTTTGCTTTTGAGATGTTTGCATTCCTTGTATATGCTGGATATTAATATCAACTCTGATGAATAGCCTGTAAATATTTTCTTCTATTCTGTAGGTTGTCTTTTCACTCTCTTGAGTGTTCTCTTTCCTGTGCAGAGTTTTTAGCTTGATATCATCCCATCAGTTCATTTTTGCTTTTGTTGCCTATACTTTTTAGGTCTTATACATAGTCTCTTTCCATATCAATGTCCTGAAGCATTTCTCCTATTTTATTTTCTAGTAATTTACAGTGTCAAATCTTACGTTTAGGTCTTTGATCCATTTTGAGTTGATTTTGGTATAGGGTGAGAGGTGGGAGTCTAGTTTCATTCTCCTGCATGTGGATATCCAGTTTTCCCAGCATCATTTATTAAAGAGACTGTCCTTTCACCACTGAGCGTTCTTGAGGCCTTTGTCAAAAATCAGTTGGCTGTAGATATGTGGATAAATTTCTGGTTTCTCTATCCTGTTTCATTGGTCTGTGTTTTATGCCAGTACCATGCTGTTTTTGGTTACTATAGCTCTGTAGTATATTTTGAAGTCTGGTAGTGTAGTGCCTTCAGATTTGTTCTTTACGTTCAGGATTGTTTTGACTATTTGAGGTTCTTTTGTGGCCCCATACAAATTAAAAATTTTTTTTCTAATTTTTTTTCCATGAAGAATGTCATTGGAATTTTGGTAGGGATTGCCTTGAATCTGTAGATTACTTTGGGTACTATGGTCATTTTAACACTATTAATTCTTTCAATCCATGAGCATAAGATGTCTTTCCATTTGTTTGTATTCTCTTTAACTCCTTTCAGTATTGTTTTGTAGTTTACTTTGTAGAGGTTTCTCACCACCCTGGTTAAATTTATTCCTAGGTATTTTATTTTTTGGCATTTATTGTAAATAGGATTACCTTTTGATTTCTTTTCTTTCTTCCCTGTCTCTTATTTATTTATTTATTTTTTTAGAGTCTTGCTCTGTCACCCAGGCTGGAGTGCAGTGGTACAATCTTAGCTCACTGCAACCTCCACCTCCCGGGTTCAAGCAATTCTCCTGCCCCAGCCTCCTGACTAGCTGGGATTACAGGCGCATGCCACCACACCTGGATAATTTTTGTATTTTTAGTAGAGACGAGGTTTCAACATGTTGGCCAGGGTGGCCTCGAACTCCTGACCTCATGATATGCCTGCCTTGGCTTCCCAAAGTGCTGGGATTACAGACATGAGCCACAGTGCCCAACCTTGATTTCTTTTCTTCTCAGGATCCAATAACTCTGTCTCATTAAAAAAAAAAATCAACTTTTATTTTAGATATAGAGGGTACATGTGCAGGTTCGTTACATGGGTGTATTATAGTGAATGTAGTACCCAATAGGAAGTTTTTCAATCCACTCTCCCTTACCCCCTTCCTCCTCTAGTAGTCCACAGGGTCTATTGTTCCCATCTTTATATCTACGTGTGCTCAGTGTTTAGCTCTCACTTGGGAGAACATGTAATATTTGCTTTTCTGTCCCTGTGTTAATTTGCTTGAGATTGTGCCTTGGGTAGTATGGACATTTTAACAGTATTGATTTTTCTAATCTATGAACATGGGGCATATTACAATTTTTGCTCTCTTCAATTTATCAATGTTTTATAGTTTTAATTGTAGAGATCTTTCACTTCTTTTATTAAGTATATTCCTAGGTAATTTATTTTATTTGTAGCTATTGTATATGGGATGATTTTCTTGATTTCTTTTGTATATCACTTACAGTTAGTATATGGAAATGCTATTAATTTTGTATCCTGCAACTTTACTGAATTTGTTTATTAGTTCTAATAATTTATTGTGGGGTCAGTTTTTCCTCATTTGGTATGATACTTGAGTCTATCATATAGAGCTTTGATCATGTTGATGTATGTTCATTCTGTACCCAGTTTTTTAGAGTTTTTATCATGAAGGGATGTTGAATTTTATCAAATACATTTTCAGCATCAATTGAAATGATAATATGGTTTTTGTTCTTCATTCTGTTGATATATTGTATCACACTCATTGATTTGCATATGTTGAACCATTCTTTATCCCTGGGTTGATCCCATTTTGTTATAGTGAATAATCTTTTTAATGTGCTGTTGAATTTGTTTCACTAGTATTTTGTCGAGGATATTTGCATCTGTGCTCATCAGAGATATTGGCCTGTAGTTTTCTTTCTAGGTTGTGTCTTTGGTTTTGGTATCAGGATAATACAGGCCTCATAGCATGAGTTTGAAAGTAATCTCTCCTCAACTTTTTGGAACAGTTTGAATATGTTTGGTATTAGCTCTTCTTTAAATGTTTGGTAGAATTCCATAGTTAAGCCATTGGGTCCGGAGATTTTTTTTGATGAGAGATGTTTTATTATGGCTTTGATCTCTTTACTGGTTATTGGTCCATTCAGGTTCTGGATTTTGTTCCATCTTGCTAGGTTGTATGTGTGTAGGAATTTAACAGTTTTTTCTAGGTTTTCCAATTTATTGGCATATAATTGCTCAAAGTAGTCTCTAATGATCCTTTGAATTACTGCAGTATCAGTTATAATGTCTTCTTTTTAATTTATTATTTTATTTATTTGAATCTTATCTTTTTTTCTTAGCCTGGCTAAAGTTTTGCCAATTTCGTTTATCTTTTTAAAAAGCCAATTTTTTGTTTTGTTGATCTTTTGTATTGCTTTTTGGTTTCAACTTCATTTATTTTTGCTCTGATTATTATTATTTCTTTTCTTCTACAAATTTTGCATATGATTCGCTCTTGTTTTTATAATTCTTTAAGATGCATTTTAAAATTGGTTTTTTTTTTCTACTTATTTGATGTAGGGACTTATTGCTATAAACTTTCCTTTTAATACTGCTTTTGCTGTGTCCCATAGATTTTGGTTTGTTATGTTTGCATTTTCATTTCCTTTAAATAATTTTAAAATTTCATTACTAACTTCCTCATTGACCCACTGGTCATTTAAGAGCATATTGTTTTATTTCCATGTGTTTGCATTGTTCCTAAAGTTCTTCTTGTTATTGATTTCTAGTTTTATTTTATTGTGGTCGGAGAAGATACTTGATACTATTTTAGTTTTACTGAGGCTTTTAAGACTTGTTTTGTGGCCTAACATAGGTCTGTCCTTGAGAACAACCCATGTTCTCAGAAGAATGTGCATTCTGCAACTCTTGGATAAAACATTGTGTAAAGATCTATGAGATCCATTTGGTTTAACATGCAGATTAAGCTTGATATTTCTTTGTTGATTTTCTATCTGGATGATCTGTCCAATGCTGAAAGTTGTGTGTTAAGGTCTTTAGCTATTATTGTATTGGAGAAGTCTATCTCTCGCTTAAAACTCTAATAAAATTTGCTTTCTGTGTCTGAGTACTCCAGTGTTGGGTACTTATATATTTACAGTTATTATATTCTCTTGCTGAAGTGACCTCTTTATTATTATATAATGACCTTTTTAGTCTCTTTTTATAGTTTTTGTCTTGAAGTCTATTTTATCTGATACAAAAGTATAGGTATTTGTGCTTCTTTTTTGGTTTTCATTTTCATATCATATCTTTTTCCAGCCCTTTATTTTCAGTCTATGTGTATCTATATAGGTAAAATCAGTTTCTTGTAGGTACCATATAGTTGGATCTTTTAAAAAACTCATTCAAGATTTTAGTTTATTTACATTCAATGCTATTGATATGTAAAGACATACTACTGCCATTTCGTTTTGTTTTCTGGCTGTTTAGTGTTCCTCTGTTTGTCCCTCCCTCCTTTTCCTCCCTCCCTCCCTCCCTCCCTCAGCTGCTCAGGAGGCTGAAGTAGGAGGATCATTTGAGCCCAGGAGTTTGAGACTACAGTGAACTATGATCACATCACTGTACTCCAGCCTAGGCAACAGAGCAAGACTTCCCCTCCC
>NW_016107891.1:890446-891913 GCF_001604975.1 Cebus imitator | reverse complement strand
CTCCCTCTCTCCTTCCTTCCTTCCTTCCTTCCTTCCTTCCTTCCTTCCTTCCCTTCTTCCTTCCTTCTTCCTTTGTGTAAAAGTGATTTTCTCTGGTAGTAAGTTTTAATTTCTTGCTTTTTATTTGTCATGTATCTGTAAATTTTTTGGTTTAAGGTGACCATGAGTCTTGCAAATAACATCTTACAAGGAATTTTTTTAAACTGATGATACCTAAACTGTGTTTACAGAAAAGCACAACAAATAAAGAAGAAAGTGAACATTAATAAAAACTCCACACTTTAGCTCCATCCCCACCCAGATTTTTAGCTTTTTGTTGTTTCTAGTTACAACTTTTAATGCTATCTCTGAAAATGTTGTCGTAGTTATTATTTTTATGGGTTTATCTTTCAGTCTTCCTACTCAAGATATGGGTGGTTTACACACCATTTCAGTGTTAAATTATTCTATATTTGTCTGTGTACTTACTGCTACCAGTGAGTTTTGTAGGTTCATATGATTTCTTATTGCTTATTAGCATCCTTTTCTTTAAAATTGAAGAACTCTCTTTAGCATTTTTTTGTAGGACATGTGTATATTTGATAAATTTCCTTAGCTTTTTTTTGTTTTTGTTTTTGTTTTTGTTTTTTGGTCTGGGAAAGTCTTTATTTCTCCTTTATGATTGAAGGATATTTTTGCTGGATATAATATTCTAGGATACAAGGTTTTTTTCCTTCAGCACTTTGAATATGTCATGCCAGTCTCTTGCGGTCTACAAGGTGTCCACTGAGACATCTGATGTCAGACATATTGCCACTTCTTTTTGTTATATTTGTTTTTTTTCCATTGTTTCTTTTAGAATTTTTTAAAATCTTCGACCTTTGGGAGCTTAATTGCTAAATGTCTCGAGGTTGTCTCATTTAGGTTAACCCTCCCTGGTGTTATATTCTTGTACCTGAATATTGATATCTTTCCCTGGGTTTGGAATGCTCTTTGTTATTATTTCTTTGAATTAACTTTTTACCCGTTTCTCTCTCTATCTCCTAAGACCAGTATATCTTAAATTTGCCCTTTTGAGGCTTTTTTCTACATCTTGTAGCCATGCTTCACACTTTTTTATCCTTTTCTTCTCTGTATTTTCATATAGCCTCTGTTTGAGCTTACTAATTATTTCTTCTGCTTGATCAACTCTGCTATGGAGACACTCTGGTGTATTTCTCAGTGTGTTAATTGAATATTTCTGCTCTAGATTTTTTGCTTAATTTAAAAAAATTATTTCAATCTCTGTTAAATTTCTCTGACAGGATTCTGAATTCCTTCTCCGTGTTATTTAGAAGTTTGTTGAATTTCCTCAAAACAGTTATTTTGGTCTGGGTGCAGTGGCTCATGCTTATAATCCCAGTGCTATGGGAGGCCAAGGTGGTAAGATTGCCTGAGACCTGGAGTTTGAGGCCAGTCTGGGCAACATAGCAAGATCCCCATGTCTAC
>NW_016107891.1:880976-890301 GCF_001604975.1 Cebus imitator | reverse complement strand
AAAAAAAAAAGCAGCTATTTTGAATCCTTTTCTGAAAAGTCACATATCTCTGTTATTCTGGGATTTGTTACTGGTGGCATATTTAGTTTGCCTGGTGAGGTCACGTTTTTCTAAATGTTCTTGATGCTTGTGGATATTCATGTTAAGAATTTATTCTAATTTTCACAGTCTGGCCTTGTATGCACTCATCCTTCTTGAGAAGGCTTTCCAGGAATTCCAAGGTTTGTGATTTAAGTCTTTGGTCACTGCAGCCATATCTGCACTAGGGGGCTCCCTAACCTCAGCAATACTGCAACTTTTGCAGGGTTTTACTGCCTTGGTGCACTTGGATAAGATCCAGGAGAATTCTCCAGGCAGCCTCTAGTTCTCTTCCCTCACTTTTCCCCCATCAGAAGGAATCTCTGTCTCTCCATGCTGGCATGCCTGGAGATGGGGAAGGCGTAATGCAAGCAATCCTGTGGCGACCACAGCTGAGACTGTGCTGGATCACACCTGAAGTCAGCATAGTGCTGGGTCTCACCCAATGACCATGATGACTACTGCCTAGCTACCACTGATGTTTATTAAAGGCCCAAGGGCTCATTATTCCACAGGTGGTGAATCCTGCCAGGATTGGGCCTTTCTCTTCAGAGCAGTAGTTTTTCCCTTCTGGCCCAGGGTAGGTCTAGAAATGCTATCCAGGAGCTAGGGCCTGGAATCAGGGGCTTCAGGAGTCTGCTTTGTGCTTTATTTAACTGTGGCTTTGCTGGTACCCATGTTGCAAGACAAAGTCCTCTGTGGTCTTCCCTCTCCTTATTGCAAGCTGGAGTCAATCCCTGAGCTGCACTGCCTGGAGTTGGGGGAGGGATGACACACGCACCCCTTAGGCTGCCGCAGCTGATGTCTCACTGATTCACATGCACTCCCATTCCACTGGCTCTGAGCATAGTGCATCACCTGAACTTGCTCAAGGACTGCAGTTCTTGTAGCATCACTGCCTTTTAAATTTATCCGGGAGCCCAGGATGCTTTAATTGGCCAGTGGTGGAGTTAGCCAAAACTTGGGTTTCTATTACTGGGGCAGATAATTCCCTTTTGGCTGGGGCTAATTTAAATGCTCATTCCATGGGCACTGGAAGGATTCTGCTCTGTGTTGTGTTCTGCTGTAACAGGGCAGCATTGGAACTCAGTGTGGGAACTCAGTCCCACAATCATGTCATTCTCCCTTCTCCAAGCATACAAATTCTCTTTTTGTGTGCTGCTGGGGGGTGGAAAAGGGGTGGTGTAGCCAATGGAAGACTGCATTTTATATCTTTTTCAGCGACTTTTTTCTTGATATTATTTTAAAACCAGGTACTATAATTGCTCACCTGATTTTTGGTTTGTATGAAGAAGATGCTTTCTTGCATGGATAGTTATTTAATTTGTTTTTCTTGTATGAGGATGATTGCTGGAGGATTATATTTGGCTATTTTGCTCTGCCTTCTCAAACTGTTTCAAATATATATTTTTAACCCTTCTCATTTAGTCTATGGTCTTCCTGGTGATGAGAATTTATTTTAGGTAGCATCTAGGTGGGTCTTTAAAAAAATTCCTTCAGTCACTCCATATCTTTTAAGTGGAGAATTTAATCCATTTACATCCAAGGTTATTATTGATAGATGAGGACTTCTGTTATTTTAATGATTTTTTTTCTGGTTATTTTGTATATCCTTTGTTCCTTACTTCTCTAATTGTTTATTTTTTTGGTTGAATGGTTTTCTGTAGTTATAAAGTTTGATTGTTTTCTCTGTGTGTCATCTGTACCAGTAAGTTTTGTAGTTTTGCATGTTTATCATGATGGTGGTTATTGTCTTTTGATTTCCAGAAGTCGGTTTCCCTTGAGCATTTCTTTTAAGACTGGTCTAGTGTTGACGTGCTCCTTTAATTTTTATTTATCAATGATTTTATTTCTCCTTCATTTCTGAAGGACAGCTTTGGTGTGTATATTATTCTTTCCTGGCAGTTTTTTTCCAGTATTTTGAATATATCATCCCATCCTCTTCTGGCCTGTAAGGCTTTTGCTGAGAAAGTCATTTTTAGTCTAATGAGGATTCCCTTATATGTGACTTGATAGCCTTCTCTTGCTGTTTTTAGAATTATTGCTTTGTCTTTAACTTTCAACAATTTGAACATTATGTGCATTGCAGAACATCTGCTTAGGTTTAATCTGTTTGGCAATCTTTGAATTTCCTGGTTCTGGATGGCCATCTCCCAAGATTGAGAAGTTTTCAACTATTATTTCATGAAACATATTTTATACACATTTTCCCCTCCCTTCTTCTTATGGAATGTCAATAATGTGAATATATATTTGTTTAATAGTGTTCCATACATTATGTATGCTTTCTTTTTTCTTTTTATTTTATTTTATTTGTCTACCTCTGTTATTTCAAAACACCTGTCTTCAAGTTCAGAAGTTCTTCTGAACTTCTTTTTTCTGCTTGGTCTTATCTGTTGTTGGAGCTCTCAGTTATCTTTTTTATTTTATTAATTGAATTCTTCATCTCTGGGATTTTTGTTTTGTTCATTTTTATGATATCTACTTCTGTGCTGAATTTCTCATTCAAGTCATGAATTATTTTCCTGATTTTATGAATTGTCTATCTGTATTCTCTTATATCTCATTGAGTTTTCTTAAGATTATTATTTTGAATTTTTCCTGACATTTTGTATATTTCCTTATGATTGGGGTCTGTTACTGGAGAATTGTTATATTCCTTTGGAGGTGTCATGTTCCCACGCTTTTTCATGTTTGATGTGTTCCTATGTTGATTTGTACACATCTGGTGGAACAGTCACCTCTTCCAATTTTATGGAGTAGCTTTTGTAGGGAAAGATTTATTCACATAGATGAGTCTTGGGGTCTTAAATAAGATATGATCTTATTCATATACATCAGTTCAGTGGGGTGTGTTGGTTTGGTTCTAGGTGGATGCAATAATATAGTCTCCATGTAGTTTCTTTAGCTATAATCCACAATAGTGATGTTTGCAAACATCTCATTGGTCTAAGCTAAGAGAATTTGTATTGACACTACTGGTGTGGCTTTGCTTGTTTAGAAACAGCTAATCAGACTGTTTCTCATGTCAGTGGTGCAGATGTGCACATGGCAGGTCAGCCAACTTGGAGTCTGGCTCCCTGGGGATGGAGCCACAGGGCTGTTTCTCTGGCTGGGGGCATGAACCCATGGTTGCTTACCAGCCTCAGACTGGACATAGCCTATGGGACTGTTTCTCAGGCCCAACAGATGGCCATATGTTTTGATTACTTCATTTTTGGTCATGTTAAATTTTTAAATACCAATGAAAAATAGAGTTGGAGATATCCAGAAGGCATGTGAGGATAATACATTTGAACTTCAAGGTAAGATATGGGTAGCAATCATTAAAAGAAAATTCATATGGTAGTCAAAGTTATATGATTCCATAAAATCAACTAAAAACAACATATAGAGTGGGGGGCTTCAGAGTGTGTGTGTATGTGCATGTGTGGGTGTACACACAGTCCTGCTTTGTTTTTAATTGGTTTTGAATGTCTTGGTTAGGACATACACTATAATTCAAACACAGTCTTTACCATTCCCTATTTTCTTATATCTGGAAAACTTATTAGTTATTTTACCTGTTTGACCTCTAGAAATATTTGTGTTTTCTATTTCTGGTATAGCAAGAAAAGCAGTGGACATTTTATCACTTAACATTAAAAATAAAATTTAACCTAAAATATTTTTAGTATTATTTTCAAATGACCATACAGAAAAGTAGATTTTTAAATATCTTTATGTACAGCGTTATTAATTTTAACACATGTATGGAGACATGTAATCACTACCACATCAAGACATAGAATAATTTTAACATAAAAACTTCCTCATTCTACCACTTTATAACCATCCCTCCTCCCACCCATAAATGCTGGCAACCTGTTCTTTGTCTTTATAGTCTTGCTTTCTCAGAACGTCTTGCTTTCTCAGAACATCATATAAATGACATAAGGCAATATGCAGCCTTTTGAGACTGGCTTTTTATGCAGCATAATGTGTTTGAGAGTTATCCAAATTGTTGTGTGTATCAATCGTTTGTTATTTTTATTCTGAGTAGTATTCCATTGTGTGGTTGTGCCACAGTTTATTTATGTATTCACCCATTGAAGGACATTTGGATTTGTTCTAGTTTTGGGCAGTTATGAATAGTTCTGATATAAACATTGGTGCTCAGACATAAGGTTTCATTTATCTAGGATAGAAACTCAAAAATGGAATTGCTGTGTCACATAGTATAAGTCTATGTTTAACTTTGTAGGAAACTACCAAACCATTTTGCAGAGTGGATGCACCATTTTTTATTCCACTAGTAATGTATGAGAGACCCAGTTGCTCAGCACTTGATACTGCCAATTGTTTTAAAAAAATTTAAGACATCACATTGCACCCCATAAATGTATAATGTATACTATTATTACTATTTGTTTATTAAAAATTTTAAGATGTTTCTTTCTTGTTATAAGATAAAAGGATTTTTTTTAATATAAGAAAATACACCAGAAAGAGATAAAATGTAAAGTAAAATCATTCTTTCCTCTGCCCCCAACCACAAGGACATTCATTGCTAATGGTTTCAGGTGTATCCTTCCAGAGTATTAACTCAATCATGGGCATATATAGACGTATACAACTGTCCTTTTGTTACTTTAAAAATTCAAATGTATAAGAGAATATGGTTCTGCACATAAATGTACATTGTACATTTTAATTTCTATGGCTTAT
Organism: Cebus imitator; assembly: GCF_001604975.1. Lineage (NCBI taxonomy): Eukaryota > Metazoa > Chordata > Mammalia > Primates > Cebidae > Cebus > Cebus imitator. The sequence continues at coordinate 885,516 of NW_016107891.1, read as the reverse complement.
TTAGAGTTAAATTTTGTATAAGGTATGAGATTAAGGTTGAGGGCTTCTTGTTTTGTTTTTCTCATTTGCATATTGATGTACCATTGTTGCAACATCAGCTTTTGTTCCTCCACTAAATTGCTTTTGCACCTTTGCCAAAAATCAATTGACCATAATTGTGTGGGCATATTTATGGTCTCATTTTGCTCCATTGATCTATTTGTCTATCCCTTTGCCAGAACCACACTGTTTTGATTACTGTAGCTTTATAGTAATTCTTAAAATAAGGTAGTGTGCATTGAGATGCTTCACAGAAATAGAAAAAACTACTTTAAAAATTCACATGAAACTAAAAAGAGCTCAAATAGCCAAGGCCGTCCTAAGCAAAAGGAACAAAGCTGGAGACATCACGCTATCCAACTTCAAATTATACTGCAGGAATAGAGTAACCCAAACAGCATGGTACTGGTACCAAAACAGACACATAGACCAACAGAACAGAATAGAGAACTCAGAAATAAGACAGGATATCTACAATTATCTGATTTTTGACAAAGCTGACAAAAACAAGCAATGGAGAAAGGATACCTTATTCAACAAATAGTGCCAGAATCACTGTCTAGCTATATGAAGAAGTTTAAAACTGGACCCCTTCCTTATACTATGTACACAAATTAACTCGAGATGGATTAAAGACTTAAATGTAAAGCCCCGAACTATAAAAACACTGGAAGATAACCTAGGCAATACTATTCAGGACACAGGACATAGGCATGGGCAAAAATTTTATGACGAAAACACCAAAAGCAATTGCAACAAAAGTAAAAATTGACAAATGGGATATGTTAAACTAAATAGCTTCTGCACAGCAAAATAAACTATAAACACAGTAAACAGACATCCTACAGAAAAGGAGAACATTTTTGCAAACTGCACATCTGACAAATGTCTAATATCCAGCATCTATAAAGAACTTGGGCAAATTTGTAAGGAAAAAAAAACCTCATAAAAAGTGGGCAAAGGACACAAGCAGACACTTTTCAAAAGAAGACATACATGTTGCCAGTAATCATATGAAGAAAAGCTCAACATCACAGATGATTAGAGAAATCAAAACTACAATGAGACACCATCTAATACAAGTCAGAATGGCCATTATTAAAAAGTAAAAAAATAACAGGTGCTGGTGAGGTTATAGAGAAAAAAGAGCACTTACACAACTGTAGGTGGGAGTGTAAATTAGTTCAACCATTGTGGAAGATAATGTAGTCATTCCTCAAAGAGCTAAATACAGAAATAACATTTCACCCAGCAATCCCATTACTGGGTATATATCCAAAGGAATATAAGTTGTTCTGTTATAAAGACACATGCATGCATATGTTTTTTGAAGCACTATTCACAATAGCAAAGACATGATCAACCTAAATACACATCAATGATAGATTGAATAAAGAAAATATGGCAGATATATACTGTGGAATGTTACGCGGCCATAAAAAGAATGAGATTATGTCCTTTCCTAGGACATAGATGGTGCTAGAAGCCATTATCCTTGGCAAACAAACACAGGAACAGAAAACCGAATACCACATGTTCTCACTTGTAAGTGGAAGCTAAATGATGAGAATACATGGACACGTAGAGGGGAAGAACATATACTGGGGCCTAGTGGATGGTGGAGGGTGGGAGGAGAGAGAAGCTCAGGAGAAATAACTAATGGATACTAAGCTTAATACCTGAATGAGAAAAGAATCTGTACAGCAAACCCCCATGACACACATTTACCTATGTAAAACAACCTGTACATGTGCCCCTGGACCCAAACTAAAACTTAAAAAAAATCTGAAAAGAAAGTAGTGTGATTGCTTCAACTTTATTTATAAAATAGTTCTAGCTGTGATAGTCCCTTTGTTTCCCTAATAAATTTTAGAATCAGCTTTCCTACATCTATGAAAAATTATCACATAAATTTTGGTAAAAAAGTGCATTAAATTTATAAATCAATTTGCGAAGAATTGATATCTTTACTATGTGGAATCTTCTAATTCATCAACATGGTATATTTCTCTATCTAGTTCTTTGATTTCTTCCATGAGCATTTTGTAGTTTTCAGCACACAGATCATATACATGTTTTGTTAGAGTAACATTTAAGTATTTAGCTTTTTGAACTTATTGTAAATATGTAAAATCTTTGTTTTCCATTTGTACAAATAGTATATAATAAGATGATTTTTGTTCGTTGATCTTATATCTTTTGATATTGTTGAACTCACTTATTAGTTATATATGTTTTGTTTGTAGAGTAGTTTTACACATCATTACATTTAATTTTCTAATATTTTCTTGTTGCTTTTTGCATCTATATTCACAAGGAATATTGCTCTGCTGTTTCTTATAATTTCTTGTAATGTTTTTGTCCAATTTTGGTATTAGAGTAACACTGACATCATAGAATAAGTTGTTAAATATGTCTTCCTCTTTAGTTTTCAGTAAGAGTTTGTATAGAACAAACTTCTTTCTTCCTTAAATGTTTTTTAGAATTCACCAGTGAAGTCATATGATCCCGTGCATGTGTATGTGTGTGTGAGTGTGTGTGTGTGAAGGTTTTTAACTATAAATTCAATTTTTTAATATGTACAGGGATACTGAAGTGATCTATTTCTTTGTGAGTGGCCTTTTTTTCTTTTTCATATGGGAGAGGCAATTTGTGATGGGCCCTGAGAGCATCCTTTCAAATTCTTCTAGGTATGCCAAAAATGCAAAGTCCTGAATACTTTTTTTTCTGAAACGGAGTTTCGCTCTTGTTTCCCAGGCTGGAGTGCAGTGGCGCAATCTCGGCTCACTGCAACCTCCACCTCCCACGTTCAAGCAATTCTCCTGCCTCAGCCTCCCGAGTAGCTGGGATTACAGGTGCCCGCCACCATGCCCGGCTAATTTTGTATTTTTAGTAGAGACTGGCTGTTGGTCAGGCTGCTCTCGAAATCCTGACCTCAGGTGATCTGCCCGCCTCAGTCTCTCAAAGTGCTGGGATTACAGGAGTGAGCCGTTGCGCCCAGCCCGTCCGTAATACTTTTTACCTGTGTTGTTTCTCAGGGTTGTGTTTGCAGTGAGCAATCTAGAGCAATGGCATTATGTGTCTCCTTTGGACAAAATGTAGTGGTTCGCTGTAAAAGTGAATACTTCAATCGTAATGTTTCTCTCCCATAATGTGCAAGTATCAATCTAGCAGCCTCATATTTTCCACCAGCATCCATTAAACAGTAATAGGCTGTCTCATTACCTTGTAAGTAGGGTAAAATTGCAGATCCTTCACAGTTCTTGACAGTTTTGAAAATGAGTATAGGTACAGGCTGTGTTAGTTGCATGAGAAGACTGCCCAGGATCTAATAGTGAATGCTTTCTACTCAGTGGTGGACACAACAGGGTGGGAATAATGGTGTAAATAGAATTATGCCAGTTCTGGGCACAGCACTTACCTGACATGAAAACGGATTCCTGCCCCTTAGAACACTCACTATTGGGATGTTTTCTTATAGAATCCAGCTTCCATGCTGTAGAAGCCCAAGTTACATGATGAGGCCACATGTAAATGCTCTAGTCCACAGCACCAGCTGAACTCCCAGCCAACATCCAGCCATGTGCATGAACCATTTTGGATGCCCAGTCCAGTCGATTCTTTAGAGAAATCCAGCCTCCAGACAACATCTGACAAACTCTAAGATCCCAGGTGAGAACCACTCAGCTGAACCTATTCAACTCACAGAACCATTAGAGATAATAAATTTTTAAGCCACTAAGTTTTGGGACAATTTGCTTCATAACAATGGATAATCAGCAGTATCTGACCATGAAGATCCTCCAAGAATTACAGCCATTGTTTTATTTTTACCTCCTATCACACAGTTTCTTCTAATATGAAACCATTTAAATAAAGGGATTTTAGGAAATGTAGTTTTGAGTTCAACACTCTAGTATAAAAGTTGACAATAGAACACCTGAGTATATTTGGCTTGGCTGTGTAACTTATGTTGTATATAGAAATGTGAATGGACAAGATGCAAGCAGAGACTTTTAATGTTCTTGTGTGTTGGTTTGTTCTTGTACTTCTGTTATTTTCAATGAGAAGAACATGCCCTGGGTAGCCTCTAATGTGATCTCACAGTAAAAAGATACATGGAGCCGACTTGAATCCAACCCTTATTCTGGAGCCAAGCCTAGCCAAGTTCGGTAGAGCCCAGAGAAACCACAAATGACTAAGAGAGCTGTGAACAAGAAATAAATACTTGTTGTAAGTCACTGCGATTTGGGGGTTATTTGTTTCATGACATTATTTCAGCAATAACCGTCTATTATAAAGGGTAAGTAAAAGGAAAGAATCAAACATTTATTCTGCCTTTCTTGATGAAAGTACTTCAGGGTAACCAAATAGTTGATGTGGAAAACTTCTTCTTTATAGAATTATCCCAGTTTATAAATGCAGGAAGGACAACAGGATGTGACAGTTATAGGCAAAGTTCATCAAAAGCTGCTAAAATTATTAGGTGAAAAGTTAATTG
>NW_016107891.1:878889-880776 GCF_001604975.1 Cebus imitator | reverse complement strand
ACACCAACCTATAGTAAATACAGGGTCAGAGGAACTGGTGAGTGGTGATATCAGTTACTGAGTTAAGGAAGACACCTTGGGGAAGGAGCAATTAGCAAAATCTAGAGTGTGGGAAATTCTATAGGACAAACAACTGGTTCTTCCACAAAGAGATTAAAAGGAAGGAGAAGAGAAGTGGAACCTATAATTAAAATATTAAAGAGACATATTAATCGACTCCAATATATGCACCTTGTTTGGATCCTGATTCAAGCAAACCAATTGTAAAAAATGTAAAGACAACCAGAGAAATTTGGACACTAAATGGATTTTATATGATATTAAGGAATATTTACCCTTAGATATGATATCTTTAGATATTATTAAGGAATAGTTGTTATCTTTAGATGTGATATTGTGAATATGTTAAAAAATGAGTCCCTATGTTTTAGAGATACATACTAAAATATTTATGGGTAAAATGATACATCTTGGTTTTGTTTCAAAATGTGGGGTGGCAGGTGGGGGGTGTAGAGGAAGCACGATTGGCTAAAAACTTATGTTTTGGGCTGGAGCAATTGGGTGCAGGTTAACTGGTACCGCTAATTAGATGGTACCAGTTAGTGAGATAGGAAAGCCAGAGAAAGAAAAAAGTTTTGATCGGGCCAAGGGGAGTGGCAGATTACAAGTTCTGTTTTTGAAACATTAGGTTTGAAATACCCATTAGACATAGAAGGGTAGATATCAAGCAGATGGCTGGACATGTGAGTCAAAGCGGAGAGGTCAGGTTGGTGATACATCTTTGGATGTCACTAGATTCCATAGTGTACACATTCTCGATGTGATCTCATCTATCCCTATGTCTTTAATACTTCCCAGATTAGGTAGATGCTATTCTGTTTTCTGCAGTTTCGCCCACTCCTAAAAGGAGTGTAAGTTTGTTCAGCCATTTTGGATGACAACTTAGCAATATGTCTTAAAATTAAAATGCACATCCCCAAGTGGCCAAGCAATTCCACTTCTCTGTATCTACCTTAGAGTAATATTTGCACATGGGAAAAACTAGACTTATACAAGGACCCTCCCACAACCTTGTTTATAATAGCAAAAAATTTGAAGTAACCCAAATGCCCATCAACATGGGAATGGCAAAATTAAAAATATTTCCATACTATGAATATTATGCAACAGTCAAAAAGAATGTGGGATATTTCTGTGTACTACAACTAAAAGGTAAGAAAAGTAAGTTGCAGAGGAATACTTTTATTTCTATTTTATACCTTTAAAAAACCTGTGTATGTGCACGTGTGTATGCATATATTTGTATATATGTATAAAAATTTTAAAATACTTCAAATAATATATAACAATCAGATAACATTGGCCATGTTTGGGTAGGATACTGGGTTTGGAGACTGATCAAGATAACTTTTTAGCTTTATAAGTAATGTTTTAATTTTATAATGAAAACATATTTACATATTACTTGTAAAAATCATCTTTTTTTCTAATTTAAAAGACTGTGAGAAATTACATGTAACCATCTTGAACCAAGTTTTGCCAAACTCTACAGTGAAGTTATTAGTAACACCAGCTAGGGAGCAGGACTTCCTGGGTTTGAATCCTGGCTCTACAATTTAGTAGCTGTCTGTGCTTGAGCAAGATGTATACATTCTTTATCCTTCTGTTTCCTCATTTTAAAATGAAGCTAACAATATTACCTACTTCAGGGAGTGTGATAAAATAATATATGCAAAACGCTTAAAAGACTACCTGGTACATGGTAAATTATTACATGTCTTAGCTGTTTTTATTACTGTTATTATTTCTATTTCTTGATAGGCTTCTGGTTTAGTGTATTAAATGTATTTGGATACTATTCTTGTGAATAAGATGATGAATGTGAGC
>NW_016107891.1:865315-878114 GCF_001604975.1 Cebus imitator | reverse complement strand
GAAATCATCAACTTCACAACTTCAACTGGTTCCTTTTCCCACTAAAGATACACATATCAATTGTCTCTCATCTTTTACATGGCAACTTTTTAAATATTTGTAGACAATGATCCTGCTACCCTGGAATCATTTCTTTCTTCAGGCTAAAAAATCCTGCACCTTTTTGATTTCCCATCCTATCACTTTCCTTATGCTCTGGACCAATTCCAGTTTAGTGGTGTTCTACTTAAACTGTAGGGTTTAGTATTTTTGTTGCTGGGAAAGTGCATCTGCTATTGTAGCTCATTACTTTTGCACATGTCAGAGAGACCATCTGGAGCAGTTATTCTTCTAATGACCCCATATAATTAACCCTTGTGGTGTGTAATTAAAAATAAACATATATCAGAGTCCCTATGTTTCCCTGTGGAACTGTTCTAATTCATCTTTGTCCTCTGGCTACCATTTTACATAAGATATCCATAGGGCAGTTAATTTTGGAAACACATATGATAGAAAATGCAGTTCATTTTTTCCTTAATTTACTTTCAATCAGCACTTCTGGTAATACCTAGGGAAAATGTTCTTGTTTCTATTTATTCTTGCACTCCTAACCTGAGATATAGGCAATACTGAAAATTAAACCTATGAAATGGTATGACCATTTTGACTTTAACCCCAACCCAAACCTACCCAATTTATCTCTCTGAACCTAGGTGACAGATATTCTCCTCCACTGAAGGAAAACTAAGCCTAGTCTTTCTCAGAAATAGCATCCTCCCCTGGATTACAGAAATCCAATACTTGGGCATACCTGAGCATGTATCTTTAGGCATTTAAAAACCCTTTGGTTTATTGAGTTCTGACTCCTAGAGAACCTGGAATTTGCTTGTTTGTTAGGGTCACTGAATTTATTCATTTTTTTTCACTCTGGCTCTTTAAGATACGTTTCAGCTGATTCCCATAAGGCTCACTGAGTAACTTCCAAACATTGGGGCTCCGTCCTTGCATCTCTTTTCTTCTCTATCTACATTCACTTCCCCTCCCTCAACCAGTCTTGTAGCTCTAAATACCATTTATATGCTGATAATACAAAATGTATATCTCTTGTTTAAATCTCTCCCTTGAATTCTGCCATTCACAGAGTCAGAATAACTTTAAGAATGGCTGTCTTTGAAATCATAAGATACCTGCTGGCACTCATCAGGACTGTATTTTTCTTGCTCCTGACCAATGGAAAATAAACTGCATTGTTTTCCACAGTCAAAATGTTATCATATACTTTTTCTATGATAAATTATCATGCAGTTTTTTTTCTTTTGATCTGTTAACTTGGTCGATTACCTTTATACACCTTCTAATATCAAGCTACATTTACATCTCTAGCATAAAGCCAACCATTGAATTCAATTAGTAATATTTCATGTAGAACTTATGCATTTATATTCATAAATAAAGTGGACAGGTCATTTTCCTTTCATGTAATGTCTTTGGTTTTCATTTCATGATTTTGTTGCGTTAAAATAATGTTAGAAATTTTCCTTTTTTTCTGTTGCTAGAAGTGTTTGATCAAAATTTAGATTATCTTCTCCTTAAAATGTAGTAGAACTTGCCTGTAAAAACAGGTGTTTTCTTTGTAGGAATATTTTAAAATACTGCTTTAGTTCATGTTATGTTTCAAAGACCATTCAAACTATATTTTGGGGGTCAGCATTGGTAAGTTTAGGTCAAACTTCTTAGTTGCAATAAAGATATCTTATATATACTTCTGAATTTTTTGTGCCCTGATCTAATTGAAAGAGGGGTATTAATCTCTCTCTCTTTGTAGTATATTTGTTCATTTCTCCCTGTAATTCTATCAATTTTTTGCTTCATATTTTTGAGGCTATTTATTAGGTACTAATATGTTTAAAATTTCTCTAACTTTGCAGTGAATTGAACATTTGCCATTAGGCAGTGATCCTCTCTATACCTAATAGTATTTTTGTATAAAAGTATGTTTTATCTGGAATTAACGTAGGTATACCATTTTTCATTTTCTTAATATTTGCCTAATATGATTCTTTCCTACCCTTTTGTTGATTAAAACTCTTTTGTTGGGCTAAGTTCTAAACATTTGATACTGTTATTGTCGACTTTTAACAATTTAAATGTAACCTTCAAATTAACATATTTTGATCATTTAACATTAATTTCTAGATGTAAGTTAATTCAGAGTAAGTCCAGTTGTGCAGTCAGCCCATGACATGTGTAGACTCACCTACACACATTCATTTGGGGAGTGATACGGTTTGGATCCGTGTCCCCATCCACATCTCATGTTGAATTGTAATCTCTAATGTTGGAGGTGGGGCCTGGTGGGAGGTGATTGGATCATGGGGGTGGTTTTCTCATGAATGATTTAGTACTATCCCCTTGGTACTGCGCTTGTGATAGTGCCTGAGTTCTCACAAGATCTGGGCATTTAAAAGTATATGGCACCTCTCCCCTTTTTGCTTTTGCTCCTGCTTTCAGTGTGATGTGCCTGTTCCCCCTTCCCCTTACACCATGATTGTAAGCTTCCTTAGGCCTCCTCAGAAGCGAAACAGATACCAGCACCACACTTCCTGTAAAGTCTGCACAACCATAAGTAAATTAAACTTCTTTTCTTTATAAATTACCTAGTCCCAGGTAGTTATTTATAGCAATGCAAGAACATCCTAATACAGGGAGTTAGTTTATAGTGGTCTCTAATCATTCAAGCTCACTGAAGGCAGTTTGTGTCATCAATCCCTTTGGTACTTTATATTTCTGCATTTAAATTGTGGATCTGAAACAATGACAGCATATTGATTATAAAGATTAAGAAAAACAACTTGAGTTACTTCTATTTCATCATTTTGTTTGGTCACTTGGAGTTTCGATATAAATAGACACTTCTCAAAAGAAGATATACAAATGGCCAACAAATATATGAAAAAAAATGCTCAACATCACTAATCATCAAGGAAATGCAAATTAAAATCACAATGAGATACCACCTTACCACAGCCAAAATGGCTATTACTAAAAAGTCAAAAAACAATAGATGTTGGTGTGGATATGGTGAAAAGGGAAGGCTTATACACAGCTGGTGGGAATGTAAATCAGTACAGCCTCTATGGAAAACAGAATGGAGATTTCTTAAAGAATTAAAAGTAGATCTACTATTCAATCCAACAATCCCACTACTGGGTATCTACTCAAAGAGAAAGAAGTCATTCTATCAAAGACACCTGTACATGTATGTTTATCACAGCACGATCACAATTGCAAAGATATAGAACCAACTTAAGTACCCATCAACTGAGAGTGGATAAAGAAAAGGTGGTATATATATATACTGTGGAATACTGCTTAGCCATTAAAAAGAGGGAAATAATGTCTTTTGTAGAAACTTGGTTGAAATTGGAGGTCATTATTCTAAGTGAAGTAACTGAGGAATGGAAAACCAAATGCCATATATTCCCACTTATAACTGGGAGTTAAGCTATGGGTATGCAAAGGCATGCAAAGTGGTATAATGGACATTGGAGACTCAGAAAGGGAAAGAGGGGAGGGGGATGAGGGATAAAAAACTACATATTGGGTACAATGTGCACTACTCAGGTGATGAGTACACTAAAACCTCAGACTTTACCACTACACAATTCATCCATGTGCCAAAAACCTCCAAAAGCTATTGAAATAAAAATATGTAAAAAAATTTAAAAATCAAAGTAGTAGAACAGAGTATGAGCTATGAGACAGAATGTTTTTGCTTGATGAGTGAAATTGTTAGTTCACACATGATATATTTTACTGCTTAAATGTGTTTAAGATTGAAATTTAGTCTTCTAAAATTAATTTTTGGTTCAAAACTAAAGAAAAAAACAAAAAATAACCATTTTAATTTTAATTATCATTGAAAATAATTTTCTCATACAAAGAAAGAGAGCATTTAAAAGTGGCTTGCTCCAGGTGATAATCTGAAGAAAAATGTTTCTCTCTACTCACACACAGCCACTTAACATAAAACTTCTGACACCAGGCTGGGCATTATGGCTCACACCTGTAATCACAGCACTTTGGGCGGCTGAGGCGGGCAGATCACTTGAGGTCAGGAGTTCGAGACCAGCTTGTCTAACATAGTGAAACCCCATCTACTGAAAATACAAAAAAAAAAAAAAAAAATGGCTGAGTACAGTAGTTCACACTTGTAATCCCAGTACTTTGGGAGGCCGAGGTGGGAGGATCATGAAGTCAGGAGTTTGAGACCAGCCTGACTAACAGGGTGAAACCCCATCTCTACTAACATACAAAAAAATAAAAAAAAAATAGGGCGTGGTGGTGAGCCCCTGTAATCCCAGATATTCAGGAGACTGAGGCAGGAGAATTGCTTGAACCTGGGATGCAGAGGTTGCAGTGAGCAGAGATCAAGCCACTGCACTCCAACATGGGCGACAGAGCAAGGATCATCTCAACAAAAAAAGAAAAACAAACGAAAAAAAAAACCTTCTGATACCAGATGTGTGTGGGGTTTTCCCTACACACCAAGCAATTCTCCGGTGGACACTATCTGGGTGTCCTACAATTTAAATCAATTCTGACGCTATCTACCTGGAGTTAGCATCAGATCCCACAGGTTAACGGCTCAGTCTCACAAGACTGCTCCTCTACTTCAGATGCCAATTGCAAGCCTCAAGTTGTGACTCATGATTGATCAGCTATAAATCAGGAGTTCTCACAACACCCTATTTGGGTTTGAGTAATTTGCTGGAGTGGTTCACTCAGGATAACACTTACTCTTTTGCTGCTTTATTATAAAGAATATTACAAAGGGTACCAATGAAGAGATGCCTAGGGCAGGATATTGGGGAAGAGGCATGGAGCTTCCTGCCCTCTCTGGGAATGCAACCCTCCAGGAACCTCCCGGTGGTCAGCAATCTAGAAGCTCTCGAAATTCAGTCCTTTTCAGTTTTTATGGAGACTTCATTACATAGGCAGAATTTTCACTACTTGGTGCTATTCCATTGTATGGATATGTTACAATTTGTTTATTCTTTTTTTTTTTTTTTTTTTTTTTTTTTTTTTTTTTTTTTTTTTTTTTGAGATAGAGTCTCACTGTCGCCCAGGCTGGAGTGTAGTGGTGAGAAAGCTCCACCTCACTGAAAGCTCCACCTCCCAGGATCAAGTGATTCTCCTGTCTCAGCTTCCCAAATAGCTGGGATTACAGGCAAACTCCTGACCTCAAGTGATTCACCCACCTCGGCCTCCCAAAGGGCTGGGATTACAGGCGTGAGCCACCACACCTGGCCTGTTTATCCATTTTGTCTGTTACTGGAAACTTGGGTTGTTTCCAAGCTAGGGGTAGTATAGATAAAGCTGATATAATATTCAAGTACAAATCTTCTTATGGAAATATGTTTGCATTTATCTGGGATAAATACCTAGGAGTGGAATCACAGGGTCATATGAAAAGCATATGTTTAGCTTTTATAATAAACTGCTGGCCAGGTGTGATGGCCTGTAATGTCCGCACTTCGAGAGACCAGGGCGGGCAGATCACCTGAGGCGAGGAGCTCCAGACCAGCCTGGCCAACATGGTGAAACCCCATCTCTACTAAAAATACAAAAATTAGCCAGGCGTGGTTGTGTACACCTGTAAACCCAGCTACTCAAGAGGCTGAGGCAGGAGAATCATTCGAACCTGGGAGGTGGAGGTTGCAGTGAGCCCAGATTGTGCCATTGCACTCCAGCTTGGGCAACAAGAGTGAAACTCCGTCTCGGAAAAAGGAAAAAACTGTGGAAATATTTTCCAAAGTGGTTGTACTATTTAACATTCTCACAGATAAGATGTGAGAGTTTCGGCTTTTCCACATCCTTAGCAATAGATGGTATCATTACATCCTTTATTTGAGCTATTCTGTTTTGTAGAGGATATTTTCATATGCTTATTCCCTATTTGTGTACCTTCTTTTTTTTATTCTTCCAATGACAGCAATACTGCAGGTACATCTTTTATACAAAGAAGAAAATATACAAATGGCGATTATACGGAGGGCCCATTGAAATTTTTAGCCCACCTTTTCTTCTGGTTGTTTTTCTTTTATTCTTATTCCTATTATTATTATTATTACTATTGAGTTTTGAGAGTTGTTTATATACTTTGGCTATAAATCCTTTGTCAAATAACTGTTTTGTAAACATTTTCTCACAATCTGCAACTTGTCTTTTTATTTTGACAGAATGTTTTGAAGAATAAAATTTTACATTTTGATGAAATCCAATTTATCAATGTTTTTTCTTTTATGGCTTATGCTTTTTGTGTTCTACACACAACAATCCTGCAAGATCTGCACATATACCCCAGAACTTAAAGTATAATAAAAAAGAATCTACTTACCCAAAGGTTGTAAAGAATTTCTGTCTCTTTTTTTCATTTCCCATTTCAAGTTAATTTTTATTTACATGAAGTATCAAGTTGTCAAGTTTCTTTTTTTTGCATATGAACATCTAGTTATTCCTGCACTGCCTGCTGTAAAGATTCTCCTTTTTACATTTAGTTGCCTTGGCACCTTCATAAAATATCAATTGACCATGAATATATGGTCTCTTTCTAGATACCTTATTCTTTGCCATTAACCTGTATGACTTTTTGCCAACAGCAAACTATCTTGATTTCTGTAGCTTTATAGTCTTTGAAACATTTTTTGTTTAGTTGTATTGTAACTTATGATGGCTAAACAACCATATGCCTTGTAAAGTCCTTGGCTTACATTCATCCATATTTCATGTTCTTAGACCTAGAAAAATCTTAGACCATATATTGAATACTAGAACTTACCGAGCATCTCTGTAAATATTAGGTCAAGGAAAACAGACAAAGGTTGACTAGACATTTGAGAAAGAAACAAGTAATTTATTCTGGTTTCTTGACTTTCACCTGCTCATTTCCAGTTTTCCCAGTCATGGAAACATAGAGCAGTCTAAGTTAACATGGTGACAAATCAGGATTCATTCCTTTCTACTTGATTCATTCTTTCTGTTCTTGCTGCCAGAAGTTGGTATTTTTTGAACCTTAGTCCAAGTACTTCTGTTCTCATCTCTTTATACTTTCCCTTCTCACAGCATCAACTATCTCCTTTATGTGCATGATTTCCAAGTCTATATCTCGAATCCATTCTTTATATCTATATTTGAAAAGCACTTGTTCTATATTAACAGATTGCTACTGTAATGATATAAAATTAAACATTTACAAATGGAATTCATTTGTAACTAAAATCTCTCACTTATACTTTTTACAATTTCATAATTCTAGTGACTTAAACTCCAACCTCTGAATTACATTTGACTAAATTATCTCTTTTTATATTTACCAAGCATATTTTTTTCTTTATCTTCATATTTACTACTTTGTGTATGGTTTCATGAAAGCAATTTTTACTTGTATCCCTGCCTCTTTCAAGCATCATTCTATATACTATAGACAACTAATTATCTAACAACTTTCATCAGACATTTAAAGTTATCTTCACTTTGGCTCCAACTTATTTTTCTAGTCAAAAAATATATTTTAAACTCTTTACTGCAGACAGAGCATCTCATTTACTTGATCACTGCATTTTCCCTCATGTATCTATTTTCATATACACCATTCTTCCTGTGCAATTATCCTGACACCTTCCTCTGTGTTTAATAGTAAGCCTTGATCTCAAATAGTGTATTACTAATTTGTTATTTTAGAAAATTCATTTTGATATCTAGGTCCTTTGTATTTCTATATAAATTGCAGTACCAGCTTGTCAATATCTTTCAAAAACCTATTGAAATACTGATGAGCTTGAGTTAAATCTATGAATTAATCTTGAGAGGGTTGACACTACTGAGCCTTTCAATCTATGGATATGCTGTAGGCCTCTATTTTTCTTCAATTTCTGCAGCAAAGTTTACAGTTTTAAATGTACAGGGTTTCAATGTATTTTGTTAACTATAACCTTAAGTAATTCATGTTTTTTGAATGTTATTTTAAATGTAATTGCTTTTTATTTCAATATTCAATTGTTATGTGCTAGTTTATGAAAATGCAATGGACTTTTATATGTTGATCTTGTATCTTGTGACCTTGCTCACTTATAATTTTAATAGTCCTTTTGGATATTCATTAGGGTATTCCATATGCACAATAATGTTACTTGTGGATATAGTTTTGGTTCTTCTTTCCCAATATTTATGTCTTTTATTTCTTATATGGACCTTATTGCAATGGCTAGGATTTCCAGTACATTATTTAAGTTATTTAAAAATATGCAATTATTATTGACTATAATTGCCCTATTGTGTTATCAAATAGTAGGTCTTATTCATTCTTTCTATTTTTTTTTGTATCCAGTAACCATCCCTGCCTCCTCCCAAACCCCAACTACCCTTCCCAGACTCTGGTAACCATCCTTCTACTCTCTATGTCCGTTTGTTCCTAATCTTAAGTGTAAAGCAGTAGGGCTTTTTTTTTTTTTGTAGGTTCCCTTTATCAGGTTGAGGAAATTCCCTTAAGTTTCTAGTTTGCTAAGAGTTTTAAAAAATTATTATTATAAATTGGCCTTGAATTTTTGCAGATGCTGTTTCTGCATCTATTAAGGTGATCATATGGTTTTCCCCTTTATTCTAATGATATGGTGTATTTCAACAATTTATTTTCAAATGTTAGTGTCTTTAACCCTTGCATTTCCAGGATAAACCTCTCTCAGTCATGATGCATTATCCTTTATATATCTTGCTGGATCCAATTTGTTAATATTTTTAAAAATACTTTTGTGTTTTTGTTCATAAGGGATGTTACTCTGTAGCCTTCTTTTGTTGTAATAACTTAGTCTGGTTTTTAAATCAGAGTACAACTGGCCTAAAAATTAGTTGAGAACTGTCTCTTCCTTCTCTAATTTCTGAAATAATTTGTGTAAGATTGATGTTACCTTTTCCTTAAATGTTTTATAGAATTCACCAGTGAGGATCGGGGGAAGATGGCCGACTAGGAACAGCTCAGGATTGCAGCTCCCAGTGAAAGTGCAGAGGGTAAGTGGACGCCGCATTTCCAGACGGAATTTTATTGCCCACAGACCAGGAGATTCCCAGGCTGAGGAGCCCCACAGGTCACCAGCGTGGCTGTTTTTGCTGGCGCGGCTGTTTCGGCCCTAGTGGCTGCTTTGCCTGTGCCCTGGCGTGGCACTTCTCTGTACAAAAGACACTGGTCTGGGTGCCCTCTTAGCTGGTGGTTGGAGCCCTGAGACGGCAGAGTCGCCCATTCATCTGAAATAGCGAGCCAGGCCAGGAGATTCCTAGGCAAAAAAACACCAGGAATCTCAGTGCCGCTGTTTCAGCCAGCTCAGTGAGTCAGGCACAGGAGATCCCGGCGCCTTTTCAACAGGTGACTGGAACACTGGGAGATAGTCGACAGTTCAACAACAACAAAAAAGACTCTGAGTCAGGGAGCCAGGGATCAGGCTCAGCTGGTCCCACCCCCCCACCCCCCCAAAAAAATAGTAATTGAAAATGCCCTGGGTTGAGAGTTTCACAGCAAGCACAGCTGAACCAAGGACGGTCTGGCTCTGTGGGGGAGGGGCGTCCGCCGTTGCTGAGACACTCCACCACTACAGAGACAGTCTGACTATCACTGAAGCAGCCTGATGTTGCTGAGGCAACCCGCCATTGCCGAGGCAACCCGCCATTACAGAGAGAGTCCGCCATAACAGAGGCGGGCCACCATTACCAAGGCAGTTCTAACTACACCCATATAAACAGGACTGCAGGGAAGATCACACAGCAGCTGGGTGGAGCCCACAGCAGCTCAGCAAAGCCTCTGCAGGCAGACAGTGACTAGGCTGCCTTCTTGCTGGACAGGGCAGCCCTGAAAGAAAAAAAAAAGTCAGCAGCACAACGGAAACTCATAAATAAAGCCCTAACTCCCTGGGACAGAGCATCTAGGGGAAAAAAAAAGGCAATTTATGAGTTCTGCTGCAGCAGACATAAACGTACCTGCACAGCAACTCTGAATGAACAATGGAGCTCACAGCTCAGGACTTGAGCTCCAATAAAGGACAGACTGTCTCCTCAAGCAGCTCCCTGAACCCCGTATATCCAAAGAGTCACCTCATAAAGGAGAGAACAGACTGACATTTCGTGGGCATCCTTCTGGGACAAAGATAGCAGAAGAGGAAACTGGTAGCAACCCTTACTGTTCTGCAGCTGCTGCAAGTGATCCCCCGGCAAGCAGGGCCTGGAGTGAACCTCAGCAGTCCTACAGGAGAGGGGCCAGACTGTTAGAAGGAAAGCTAAGAAAATGAAGTAACTTCAGCATCAACAAACTGGAAGTTCACTGAGAGACCCAATCTAAAAGTCGGTGACTACAAAGACAACAGGTGGATAAACCCACAAAGATGAGAAGAAACCAGTGCAAAAAGGATGAAAACACCCAAAACCAGAACACCTCTATTCCTAAAAGAGATCACAATTCCTCACTGGCAAGGGAACAAGGCTGGATGGAGAAGGAGTGTGATGAAATGATAGAATCAGACTTCAGAAGGTGGGTATGATGAAATGATAGAATCAGACTTCAGAAGGCGGGTAATAAGAAACTACAGTGAGCTAAAAGAACATGTTCTAACCCAATGCAAAGAAACTAAGACCTTGAAAAAAGATTTGATGAAATGCTAACGAGAATGGAAAACATAGAGAGAAATATAAATGAATTGATGGAGCTGAAAAACACAACACGAGAACTTTGCGAAGCATACACATCAATAGCCCAATTGACCAAGGAGAAGAAAGGATATCAGAGGTCGAAGATCAACTCAATGAAATAAAACGAGAAGGCATGATTAGAGAAAAAAGGGTAAAAAGGAATGAACAAAGTCTCCAAGAAATGTGGGACTATGTGAAAAGACTTAATCTATGTTTGATAGGTGTACCTGAATGTGACAAAGAGAATGAATCCAAGCTGGAAAATACTCTTCAGGTTATTATCCAGGAAAACGTCCCCAACCTAGCAAGACAGGCCAATATTCAAGTCCAGGAAATACGGAGAACACCACAAAGATACTCTACAAGTAGTGCAACCCCAAGGCACATAATCGTCAGATTCACCAGGGTTGAAATGAAGGAGAAAATGCTAAGGGCAGCCAGAGAGAAAGGTCTGGTTACCCACAAAGGGGAGCCCATCAGACTCACAGCAGATCTCTCAGCAGAAACCCTACAAGCCAGAAGAGAGTGGGGGCCAATATTCAACATCCTTAAAGAAAAAAACTTTCAACCCAGAATCTCCTATCCAGCCAAACTAAGCTTCATAAGTGAAGGAAAAATAAAATCCTTTGTGAACAAGCAAGTACTCAGAGATTTCATCACCACCAGACCTGCTTTACAAGAGCTCCTGAAAGAGGCTCTACACATGTTAAGGAACAACCAGTAGCAGCCACTCCAAAAACATACCAAATGGTAAAGAGCATCAACGCAATCAAGAATCTGCATCAACTAATGAACAAAACAGCCAGCTAGCATCAAAATGGCAGTATCAAATTCACACATAACAATATTAACCCTAAATGTAAATGGACTAAATGCCCCAATCAAAAGACACAGACTGGCAAATTGGATAAAAAGCCAAAACCCATCAGTGTGCTATAACCAGGAAACCCATCTCACATGCAAGGATACACAAAGGATCAAAATAAAGGGATGGAGGAAGATTTACTAAGCAAATGGAGAGCAAAAAAAAGCAGGAGCTGCAATTCTCATCTCTGATAAATTAGACTTTAAAGCAACAAAGATCAAAAGAGACAAAGAAGGACATTACATAATGGTAAAAGGATCAATGCAACAAGAAGAGCTAATGATCCTAAATATATACGCATCCAATACAGGAGCACCGAGATACATAAGGCAAGTTCTTAATGACTTACAAAGAGACTTAGACTCCCACACAATGATAGTGGGAGACTTTAACACCCCATTGTCAACATTAGACAGATCAACCAGAGAGAAAATTAACTAGGATATCCAGGGCCTGAACTCAGACCTGGAACAAGCAAACCTAATAGACATTTGCAGAACCCTCCACCCCAAATCCACAGAATATACATTCTTCTCAGCACCACATCATACCTACTCTAAAATTGACCACATAATTGGAAATATATCACTCCTCAGCAAATGCAAAAGAACGGAAATCATAACAAACAGCCTCTCAGACCACAGTGCAATCAAGTTAGAACTCAGAATGCAGAAACTATCTCAGAACCCCACAGCTTCATGGAAACTGAACAACTGGCTCTTGAATGTTGACTGGATAAACAATGAAATGAAGGCAGAAATAAAGATGTTCTTCGAAACCAACGAGAAGGAAGACACAACATACCAGCATCTCTGGGACACATTTAAAGAAGTTTCTAGAGGAAAATATATAGCAATAAGTGCCCACATGAGAAGCAAGGAGAGATCTAAAATTGAAACCCTAGCATCAAAATTGAAAGAGCTACAGGAGCAAGATCAAAAAAACTCAAAACCTAGCAGAAGACAAGAAATTACTAAGATCAGAGCAGAACTGAAGGAGAGAGAGAGACACAAGTAACCCTTCAAAAAATCAATAAATCCAGGAGCTGGTTTCTTGAAAAGATCAACAAAATAGACCACTAGCCAGATTAATAAAAAAGAAAAGAGAAAATAACCAAATTGATGCAATAAAAAACGATAAAGGGGATATCACCACAGATTCCACAGAAATTCAAACCATCATCAGGTATTATTACAAACAACTCTATGCTCATAAACTAGT
>NW_016107891.1:826174-862150 GCF_001604975.1 Cebus imitator | reverse complement strand
GGGAGGTGGGGAGAGATAGCATGGGGGGAAATGCCAGATATAGGTGAAGGGGAGGAAGGCAGCAAATCACACTGCCATGTGTGTACCTATGCAACAATCTTGCATGTTCTTCCCATGTACCCCAAAACCTAAAATGCAATGAAAAAAAAATAATAAAAAAATAAAAAATAAATTAAAAAAATAATAATAATAAAAGAATTCATCATTGAAAAGTATCTGGTTTAATGGTTTTTTAAAATGATTATTAATTGATTGTCCTTATAAAATATGCTTTTTGGGTATCCTATTTTTGAATAAATTGTGGTAATTAGGTCTTTCAAGGCAAGTGTCAATTTCATTAACTTGTAAAATCTCTTCGCATAAAATTGTTCATAGCATTTCTTTATTATAATTTTAATATGTGTAGGATCCATAGTGATGTTCCCTCTTTCATTTCTAATATACATAATTTGTGTCTTCTGTCTTTTATTTGATCAGGTTAGTTAAGTGTTATGCATCTTTCCAAATAGCTCTTGGTTTCACTGATTTTCTCTTTTGTGTTTCTATTTTTGGCTTCATTTAATCGCTTTCTTACTAGTTTCTTCCTTCTACACTTTGGGTTCATTTTGCTCTTATATATCTAATTATTGAAATAGAAACTTACATCGTTGATTTGAATCCTTTTTTCTAATATAAGCACTTAATACCATAAATTTCCCTCTAAAGGCACTGCTTTAGCTACATCTCACAAATTTTTTTTCCTGTAAATTTAACCAAAATCTCTCATTTTTAATTTTTCTAATTTCATACTTCTAGTGACTTAGACTCAAGCCTCTGAATTATATTTGACTCAATTATCTCTTTAGATATTGACCATGCTAATTGTTTTATTTTATGCTCATATTCACTACTTTGTGACTGTTAACAAAACAAGTGCAGTTTTGTTAACATGGATACATTATGTAGTGATGAAGTCTGGGTAGCTCTACTCCCACACTTTTTAAAAGAGATGGGGTCTCACTATATTGCCCAGGCTGGTATTGAACTCCTGAGCTCAATTGATCCTCCCACCTTGGTCTCTCAAAGTGCTGGGATTACAGGTGTAAGCCACTGTGCCCAACCCTCCCACAAATTCTGATACACCACGCTTTCATTTTCATTCTGTTCAAAATATTTTCTGAAATAATTAGTAATTTTTTCTTTGACTCATGTGTTACGTACAAATATGTGGTTAATTTTCAAATGTTTAGAGATTTTTCAGATATCTTATAGTTATAGAATCCTAATTTAATTCCACTGTGGTCAGAGAATATGCCTTATATAATTTTGCTTTTTTTAAGTTTATGAGACTTGCTTTGTGATCCAGAATATGGTCTGTTTTGGTCAATGTTCCATGTGCATTTGAAAATAATGTGTATTTTGCTGTTGTTGGGTGGAGCTTTCTATAAACGTCAATTAAAGCATGTTGGTCAATAAGGTTATTCAAATCTTTCATATTCTTACTGATGTTCTGATTTGCTATCAATTACTGAGAAAGATGTTGAAATATCCAAGTATAATCATGCATTTTTCAGTCAATGCCAAAATACCCAGCATGATCTGAAAAAGGTAGGAAGTAAGGAAGAGTTAACAGTATTTCTGAGTATTTTGGCATTGACTGAAAAATGCATGACTTTCAAGTGATATATAACATAAATTTAAAACGCAATAAAATATATTTCAAAAAATAAAAATAAAAATTTCTGGCCAACAGCTCAGGCACATTTTATAATAGGATTGTAATAGAGAGTGAAGTACAGGCTTAAGTCATAGACATAATTAAAATACATACAGCTCTCAATTTTATAAGTCAGTATAAAGAAGCAATGACATTGATGATTTATGAGAAATAATCTGATACTTATCTTTATTTCTCAGTAGAATACACTATAGTACATCAATATGTGCTTCCCCCACCCCACCCCCCGATAGCTTTATATGATATGTCAGGTAGTGAACATACAGGAATTAACACCACCTTCCCTCATAAATTTTATATTTGAGCAGAAGACAGAAATAAATCTGTAATTAAATAATTAGTAGTGTAGTCAGAGATAGCACCAAGTGCTATAGAAGTGTATCATGAAGGACATAATCTAGTCTTCAAGGAACCAAAACAAAAGGTTTTCCTGAGCAGCTGATGGTTAAGAGATGTAAAGAATGAGTAGAGGTAAGCTATGTAAAGGGATTTGCTCTGATAGAACAATATAGGCAAATTACCTGAATCAGGATAAACCTTGGTTTATCCTTAGTATACGTGGAGTACAGTGAGGGAGAGAAGGTAGAATATGAGGTAGGAGAGAAGTAGGCAGAGGCCTGGCAATGTTAAGAAGTTTGATTTAATAATTAGGGAACTACAAACAGCAATAGATAGTAAGGCAATGACATCATAAAAATTTACATTTAAAAATATTATTCTTTGCTATGTGGAGAAAATATTGGAGTAGGGATAAAAGGTTTTATGAGGAAACTAGTTAAGGAGCTATTGGAGCGATGCAATAAGGCATTAATAAAGCTTTTTGGTTAATAAATTGTGGTTGTGGAGATGTAGAAAAGTTAATAAATTAAAAGAGATTCTTAAGAAAGTAGAATTAACAGCACTGTTTGATTCATTGCATACAGGAGGTGAAGAGAATGAAGATAGGAAGATTAACAAGCTTATGGCTTGAGCAGTTGAGTAGATAGTATTAACATTTATTGAGTTTGAGAACCATAAAAGATGTCCAGATTTGAGGAACAAAGTTAATTAGTTCAATTTTGAATGTGTTAAACTTGAGGTATCTATAATACATGTAGATATAGAGTATGCAATAGGATGTAGCACCGAGCTTAGAAAAATGGTGTGTACTGGAGATACAAATATGGGAGTCATCAATATAGTTGAAGTCATAAGAGTGTAAATTTCAGAAGTAAAGAAATGAAGAAATGGTTCTTGGGGGCCAGGGAAGGGTTTTGGGATGGTATTTCTTGAGAAAGTATGTAGACTTGTAAAACAAAAGGTACATGAAGAGTCCTGAGTACTTCAATATTTAAAGGACAGATAGAGGAAAAAACCTAGAAAAAGAGACTGGGAAGTAACCACATAATTCGGAGGGAAAACAGGAAAATGTAGCTTAATTTAAGCCATGAAAGGAAAGAACTTAAAGGAGAGAAGGGTCGATTATGTTGAAAGCTGCTGGTAGATCTAGTAAAAATTTAAACAATGCATGTTTAATTTCCGTGCATACATTCCTAATTGATGTAAGCAGCAAACAAGGTGGTATTGTAGAGTGCAAAGAACATGGTGTTTGAGACAAACCTGGTTTTAAATCCTAGGTCTTCTTTTCACTTGTTAGTTTCATTGCCTTATATAAGTAACTTAACTTTCCAAGGCCTCTGTTTCTACATCAGTTGTCAATAGTGATAAAATATCTGTATCATAAAGTTGTCATGAAGATTAAATATTAATTTTATGCCTGAGACATAGTAGGAACTCAATAATTGGTATCTCTTACATTCATATGGTAATTGTTTCCAAATGTATTCTTCTAGAAGTATTTTTTACAGTAAAGAGACCCAGTGAACCCCCGTTTGTTATGTAATTGGCATTCTTACTAGCAGAACTGTATGTTTTCTCTAATCATGATAGGCATCACTTTAAAGGAAAGATTCTGCTGGTGTTTTGTTTTTCTACAGTTTATACTTTCTGCCAGAGAGATGTCACACATTTCCAATTTCAACCAACACTTTCTGTGAAGATGAAACTCAAATCTTCATCTCTCTGGAGTCTAGGCTGCATTGGGAATGAAATGAAGCCATATATGGGAGAATGAACAGTCTTTACTAGAGAGTACAGAAGGGGGAGCATTGTAATCCCAGTTAATTCCAAAAGTGGAGAAATTAAAAAAGTATAGGTTCCAGGGGCAAGAGAATAGTTTTGGGAAGGAACAGAGTGGAGCAGTACATAGAGCAATGTCTCTGGCACATAAGACATTTGATCAATATTTGCTGACCTCAAGAAAGAATGCTTCAATTTAATCTCCCACATATTCATTTCTTCATTCAACAGTAACATGTAACATAATCAGGTAGTAAGAAGTCCTATGAAGGAAAATGAATCAAAACAAGAGGATAAAATGATGAGCAATGCTGATTTAGGGTGTTCAGGGAAAGCCTCCTTGAGGAAGTGACATTTGAGTGAACTCCTGAATTAAGTGAGAGAGCTGGCCATGTAAATAGCAGGGGAAGAGTATGTAGGGCCTTATAGTTATAACTAGATTAGTCTGGTTCTAAGTTAATTGGAAGATCACTGGAGGATTTTATGCAGAAGAGTGAGAAGATCTGGACTTCATTTTTAGAACAATCATCATGGTTTCTCTGTTAGGATTAGACTTTGGGATTAGTGGAATCAGGGAGCTGCTGCAATTACCAAGGGAGGAGATAATTTTGGATGAGAGCAGGCAGTGGCAATAATGATACTGAGAAATCGTCAAATTCTGGATATAGTTTGAGGGTAGAGTCAACAGGATTCATTGACTGATTGGCATGAGAAAAAGAAGTCAAGGATACCTCCAAATGGTCAGCTTGAGTCTCTGGAAGAATAGAATCATCATTTACTGAGGTGAGGGAAAACTGAATGACATAGAAATCAAGATTTATCTGTTAAATATGTTGTTTTATATTATTATTAGGCTTGTAGGTAGAGATTTTAAGTGAGCAGTCTGGAACTCAGGGGAGAGATTGGGGCTAGAGATATACATTTTGGAGTTGTGAGTACATAAATGGTGTTTAAATCCAGGATCGTAGATGGGATCACCATGAGAGTGAGCGTAGATAGAGAAAAGGACTAAGAACTGAAACTTCAGGTATGCTCATATTTACAGTTCCGGAAAATGAGGAAGGACTATCAAAGGAATTGGAGAAGGAGCGATCAATGAGGTAAGAGAGGAATAAGGGGAGTGTAGTGTGCTGGAAACCAAATAAAGAATATATTTCAATATGGACTGCCTTTTTGTTCAGGCAATGCTTCAGTAACTGCATGCAGGTGTAGCTTGAGGCTACCTCATTCAGCTTTATCTCATACTATTGCTTCCTGCTGTGGGCCTTCTTTGCTACCACCATGTGGATCACTTGAAGGATCCTGCTCAGTGATTCCAGATCATGTGCCAACTTGCAAGTGCCAGTGAGTAAACACCCTCTAGGATTACATTTAATTAATGGGAGATGAGATTTGATAGAAAATCACTCTTCTCTTCCATGTGTGGTGGAAAAATCTGGGACACATTCTACATGGCTCCTTAGGGAGTCCTCAGTGGGAATAATCCTCAGTTGCCTATAGTAGTAAACAGATCAGTAACATGCCCTTGGATTGATGTTCCTTCCTTTCCTGGCTCACCTTTCTCAGTCCCCTTCTCTTGTTTTCTGAATCACTTCCCCCAAATAAACTAACTGCATGCAGGTCGTTGTCTCAGGTAGGGGGAGCTGTTAATGTATAGTGCGTGATCAGCTGAGACAAATGCTAGTGACAAATCGAATAAGATGACTGAAAATTGACCATTGGAGTTAGCAAGGTAGGATCATTGGTGACATTGACAATAGCTATTTTGGTGGAGGATTGGTTCAAAAGCTTGGCTAGAGTGAGTTCAAAAGAAAAGGCTGTTTTCCCAAGGTCATAGAATGGAAGTGGAAGCATGGAGGAGGTGGGGTGTTGAAGGTGTGATGAGAGAGAAGTGTGAAGCAGTCCTTTTAAATAATTGATTTGAGGCTGAGTGCGGTGGCTCATGCCTGTAATCCAAGCACTTTGGGAGGCTGAGGTGGGTGGATCATTTGAGGTCAGGAGTTCGAGACAGGACAGGCCAACATGGTGAAACCCTATCCCTACTAAAAATACAAAAATTAGGTGGGCATGGTGGCAGGCACCTGTAATCCCAGCTTCTCGGGAGACTGAAGCAGGAGAATCTCTTGAACCTGGGAGGTGTAGGTTTCAGTGAGCTGAGATCGCACCACTGCACTGCAGCCTGGGGGACAAGAGCAAGACTTCGTCTCAAAAAAAAGAGTTGATATAAAAATAAACTGAAGAGAGAAATAAAGTAGAAATACCTGATGGTATTAAGGGCGCGCTTGATATGATTTTGTGTTTTTCTCCAATCACATTCAACTGTTTAGATGAAAATGTGGAACAAGTGATTATATTTAACTAAGGTTCAGATTTTGTCAGCCAGGTGTGCTTGGGAGAGAGGGAATATAAGCTGGGTAACAAGGGAGGTCAGAGTTTGGTGGGGCATGATGGGTAAAAAAATTGTGGATTAAACATAATATTAAATATTATATACAAGTCATGTCAAGATATGCTCTCAGAGTGTAAGAAGGCACTATTAATAAATATTCTGAGAGAGTATTAGCTGAGACAGTCCTGGGCAAATCGGGACATATTATAATCCTATTAATATAACCATTTTTCTACTGAAAAGGAGACTGCAGTAGTTAAGAGCACAAAATCTTTAGAGTCATGGTTCCTGGGTTCAAAACCAGGCACAGAAAGGCTAATTTGCTAAAGGTGTTTTAACACACAGTGGAGCCATCTACAATCCTCTAGATGAAACCCATCAATCATGGTTCCCTGCATTGCACACTGTCTTGTGTATTATCTGTATCTTCTGATTCTAAATTCAGTGCTGTTTTTGGACCTCAGGTACGCTCTAGCCTCTTATGCAGTAATTACTCTTTATTCTCCTTCTTGGTTTCAGTCTCCATCCTGTTTATCTGAAGTGCTCTTGAAATCTATTTCAGTTTCTCCAACTATTAACACCTACCACAACCAAATTTGACTCTTCCTTCAGAACTACAGGCTGAGTCTGATTTCTCATTCTGTCCACCTGCACTTTATGCAGGTCATATATAGGTTCTTGTGTTAATTGTTGTCAGGCAAAGTACAATAACTTCTTCAGCAGTGTAATTACTACCAAGGAGCTCTTTGGTTCTGTCTGTATTTTCTAGGAAATCATAGGCCCCTGAAATATGGCCTTTAAACAACCCAACTTTTCCTGAGCATAGGTCATCACCTCTTAATTACCTGAAAGGAAACCCCTGCCTGAGATGACTCTGAATTATAAATATTTGTCATTATACTTTTAGGCCTCTTGATTTCCAGTAATTCCTTGTCTCTCTACCCTCCCCTTAAAAGGGAGATATTTCAAGAGGAAATGAGAATATAGTTACCAAATAGATTTTTAAAATTTACTTGTAATGTGACATATAGAATTACCTAGTTTAATCATGGCATGTTTTAAATTTGTTAGTACAGTTCGAATAAGAGGATAAAGAAGTGCTTTATTAAATACATATATTTTTGTATTAAAAAACTTTCAAATAAATGCTTAAAAATCTTTGGCAAAAATGAATGATGAATTAGGAATGTATATTATAATTTCGAAATAAGGATGACATAAGAGGACCATTTTATAAATGGTACAGAATTTTAACAAATAAACAAGTAGTCAGATGTATGACTCCTAGGGGGATATAAATGGCCCTCTCTGGAAATTTACAATATCCAGGATGGATAGGCAGGATTGGATATGGATATCCTGTTCTGGGGCTCTGGAGTTCAGGAAATGTGTTCCTTGTGGTTAGAGATTATTCTGGGAGCACTATATCCTCAAATAATTTGTTTCCTCAGATACACCAAGTCAGAAAGCCCCTTTCCTCCATTCTGGCTTCTACAAAAGAAGCTCCTCTTAGAGGGCAACCCTCCCCCTTGGCTTTCCATGGGTACTGCCTTCCAGAAGAGACATCCTTTTTTGACCTTCTCCCTTCAACCAGGATCAGCCTTGAGAACGGGATGTACAAATTCCATAGAAACCCTGGGCTAGTTCAGTACTAAGGCCATGTTGTGGTTGATTGAGTATAAGAAATCCAGGTATCCCATTGCTTTTATATTCCTCTTGATCCCTATTCCAGCAATGGCAAGAGAAAAATGTATGATCTCTTTCCTCAACTGCTAATTTTGATTGTCACTGAGGTCAATTTCAGTTTAAAGGCACATACAACCTACAAAAGTGTTCAATCTTGTTACATGCTATCAGGTAGACACAATACCCAAATGATTGAGTAAAAACAAAACAATTTTTTATATTGTTTTAGAGACTCAGCCTCACATATATGTTATACATTAATTCACTTACATTTGTGTAGAATCTTGCAGATTAAGAAAAAAATGCTTCTGCTTTAATGATTCTCATAAACTCTCTAGGCTTTATTATCTTCATTGCACAGATGAGAAAAACAAGGCTCAGAGGAGGAATAGGGTAGAGATAGAAGCAGTGTAGTATAAAGACAAGAACTCTGGCCTAGGAGTCTGCTGACGTGGATTCTTATATTCCTGACTTTGTCACTAACTCACTGTGTGGTTATGAGTAAGTCACTTTCCCTCTCTTAGCCTCACTATCTGCATTTATAAAATAAAGTGAATGGATTTTCTCAAATCTGTTTGCATATTATAATCATCTGGGAACTTTAAAAATCCATTCATCAGCCCCACCTCCAAATATTCTGATTTAATTGGTCTCAGAGTACTGTTTTCCACAACACCACTTTGACTCAGAAAAAACTAATCCAGGGAAAACCACAAATCCAGTCTGGTATTTCTCTCTGAAGAAGAGAAACGTTGTCATTTAGTATAAGATCTAAATACTATGGAGCATGTCCTAGAAGGGAGTTTGAAAGGTAGATAGTTTTAGTGGCATATTCTAACTTTGAACCTCTAGGAGAGGTCTCCATTATCTCTCTCTCTCTCTCTCTCTTTTTCTTTTTCCCACTCTCTCCCTTTCTCCTTCCCTCCACATTCCTGATGAAGAGCTATAGGAGTTTGGAAAAGAAGACAGCTGATATAACTCAAGGACAAAATGGAATTCAAGGTTACAACTGAACAAAGTAGTTAGTAAATGGTGTTTTAGGTGAGAGAAACAAATTGATTACAAAGCTTTTTTCTTTAACATACCTCATTTTTCTTAACCTTTATTTTTCTTTCTGGATCCACATTTACTAATACTTCCCATTATTTTTCCCCTCTTTCTTTCAATATGGTTTATGTATTAAGAAAGGCCTGGGGCCTTCTCCTCCTTGGGAGGCCTTCACCTCCATTGGAAGGGGACCATTAAGAAAAAATTCACAGAGTAAAGTTCTTTAAGCCAACTAATATGTATTATAAAAATGAGTATCCCCAAACTAATTCTGTTAAGCCTTGGTGTGTGAATCCCCATCCAAGGACACATGATTTTCTGTCGAAGACTATAAAGCTGAATATCAGTCTTTTGGAAATTTCATGTAACATAAATAATTTTCTATATAAAGAAATGCATATATGAATAACTAAATAATTGGTAGACATTTTTAAAAAATGAGTGTCCCTTTTCTTGGATTTTCTTTATAGTGTTTCTTTTTGTTATCACAGTGATAAGACTTTGAAGATGAGGATTAAAGTATGAGCCTCAGAGAGAAAAGGGCCAAGGGAGTCATACAATCTCTTTTAGTTTAGGCCTTAGGACATAGGTTCAAAATGACTCTTCAGGGTTCACGTATGGTTGACCACATCTTGTTACAGTAGGAGAACACACATGTGGCTTGATGTTAAAGCCTTATATTAATAAAGCTAGGGTATTTGCCTACATAGCCACTTCTGTTTTCACCAGTTTAGTTAGTTCTTCAAGGACTTGGGAGCTTTCAGAGCATTGACGTCTCTGTCTTTTACCATCAAAGACATGACTATTATGTAGTATGATCAAAAGATTGCCAGGTTAGTTTGGGAATGACAACTTGTGGATTAGAATTACCCTGTTTTTCAGGAGACTGGTGAACAAATACATATGGGAGCTAACATATATAACTCACATTGTAATGACAGCAAGAGTCCTAACAATAATCAGTGTCATTCCCAAAATGCCTTTCCTTATCTTGTCCATCCTGGCCTTTAACAGCAGCAACACTGGTAGTGTTATGATCTTAACTTTGAGGGTCAAAATGAGTATATGGGCCTAACTTAGGATAAAGGAACCAAGAATTTCAGTCCTACTAAATCTTATCAAACCTTAGGCCAAAGGTCCCAATGGGGCACAAACAGTTTCACTTTATGTGATAATGAACTATAGGACACAGAGAACTATTGTATATGCAAATAAAAGGTGGTATACTATGTCATGCCGTAATTAGTAGCGGAAATATTTTTAAAAAGCCAGTCAACCAACTCATTGCTTTATTTTCATGTTGCAAAATACCTTGTTTAGCCATTTTTTTTTCCAGCATTTATTGACTTGACCAGTTTTCCTGCTATTATGCTGATGGAAGCTAAAAGAACATAGGTGCATTCACATACTTATTTTGACTTAGACATGCTTTTGGAAGAGTTCAGTAATACCAAATTCCTTATTTTAAGAAGAAAGATATTTTGAGAGTTTCTACTTTGTTCAGAAAAAAAATGAATTAATTTTCCATGGCCAATAAAGATAAAGCTAAGAAACTCTTACCCTCTTTGGCACAAGTGAAAATACTCTCTTAGTAGCACTACATCATAAGCTAAGAAATGGTAACTGGCTGCAAGCATGATTTCAAAAGAAATAGTGGAGAAGTTTGTAATGCCACCATTTAGGAAACCAAGACAGTTTATATATGATGTCTGTAACTACTGCTTTACTTTTAATGTAGGAGAATACTTGTTTTAACTCCTGATTTGCAGGTGAACCAGAGTTAGGGCAAGAACTATTCACCATGTGAGGCTTGTTACTCCATAATGGTTTACATTGTGCTCCAGCCTTTTACATCTGACTCTGGAGCATGGACCTGGGAATCAGACAGTCTAGGTTCAAATCTTAGCTTTACCATTTACAATTGTTACCTTTGGCAAGTCACTTAACCTCTCTGTGCTTCAGTTTTCTCATCTGTAAAATAGAGATTTGAGTGATACCTACATTGTAGAATTGTGAGGAATGAACGAGCTAATATAATATGCTAAAAATAGTGCTTAGCACATAGTAAGCACTATGTAGCTGTTCACCGTATTTATTATTGCTATTGTGATGAGGGAAGATGGGCTGGAACCACAGGAAAACTCTTGGCTGATGCCATATGAAATGTATCAAGGAACCAATATGTAGAAAGCAGTAGAGTTAGGGGCTAACAGATAATTTAACTGCCAAAAAATGCTAAGCAGGAAACACTTCTAAATATTCCTGTTTATACAGGACATGACACAAAGTACAAAAATAATGAAAACAGAGCCTCCCTGCAGGATTTAGAGTTCTTTCATATATATTTTAAATATACATGTGTAATACATTAAAATATATAGAGATGTGTGAATATATATTTACATATATATTATATATATATATATATATTATATATATATATATATATATAAAATCACAGAAGGGATACATATGCACACTCACTCACACGTCCATGCGCATACCCCAACAGGACCCATCTATACGTAAACCAGATGCAGTCCATATCAGGCCAACTTGGACACAAGTGAAAGCCCTGACTCAGCAGCAGATTGCAGATTGCAACTGCATTTGAGTAACCCTTCAGTTTCTTCTACCAACTGTAAGGCCATTTAGAAACACACTGAGAAAGGCTCCTCTGGGTGTATGGCAGAACCCAGGGCCCCTCTGGCAGTGCACAATTTGCCTGAGTTAGGACTGCAAGATTGGGATATCAAGGAGCTATCAAGGAGGAGAGGCTTGTGTTATTTTGGGGCCTGAAAGTAATAAGCAAACATCCATAGAATAACTTTAGCTCCAGGAACAATGCACTAGTGTCAGAGAATCCTTAGATAACTGAGCTCTAAGCACATTTCAGGCAGAAGCAGAAAAGTGTGTGTTGCTACTCATCACCATCCAGCTTGGCCCAGAGAACTGGGCACAGGTTTTAGGGGTAGATAAGTGTAAATTACAATATAGCAGACTTGTAAGATTAAAAAGTTACTTAAAATTGAAGGATCTGAAAGCAACATATGAAGTTACAAGTATTGGTTTGGGTTTATAAATGTTCCAAGAAGCTTAACCTTATATATGGCACCATTTGCAGCAATATCATTAACATTATTAATCATTATCATAACATATTTGTATATACAAAAATAGAGCAAAGCAATTCTAGAAGAGGAGGTGTAAGTGAAGATGTGGGGCTATGTGCAGCCCAAATGTCAGTACACTTCAGGAGGATTCAGAACCAACAAAGACTGAGTGGCACGTATTTCCAACAAAAGGATATGGATGTCCCCTCTTCCCCCATGTATGACTATACACTTCTCCCCACCTCTCCACCCTGCAACACACATCCATGCACACTCTACAAGAGATGATCTATAAATTTAGAGTCTGGAGATCTTAAACTACGTTGGAGCACCTTGATTTCAAGCAAGTGCCCTCAATCTCTGAATTCCTCAGTGAATTTTGGATTCACTTAAAGAAAGGAACTGTATAATTCTTGTGTCTTTCAGCAGCAGTCTTTAGGAGCCTGCCATCACCACTGCAGCTTTTTCCCATTGAAGGGGGTTCACGGCACAGGCTCTCTGTTTTTTAAGAGAAAATTCAGTTCTCTGAATTATACATCTTTCATCTCAGTTTTTCACTGTTGCTGAAATTTTAGTTCTCAGGCAGCTGCCATTGCAGACAAAGCCAGGAGCAAGCACAGTGTGTGCAGCAAAGAGTAGATGCAATGGCGAAGATACAGCTTGGTAAGAGCTTCTTTAAGGTTTTCTTTTCCACACTGGAGCTTCTACAAGGTGACAGAGCCAAAGGTGATGTCCACTGGGGCAGCCTCAACACCTGATAGTTAATTAGCTACCCACCATGCACTGGAGAAAGACCACCACACTGACTTGGCATGGTTCCTGAAAAGCTATTGAATGGGAATGGCTTTCTGTCACTGTTAATAGAGCCCTAGGAAAAAGTCCCCTGACTCACTGTGGTACAGGGGTAAGAATAATGAACTAGGAGTCAGAAGGCCTGTATTCTAGTCCCAATTCTGCTGTTAACTCAGTGTGTGGCCTTGGGCAAGTCCCTTCCTATCTCCAGGCCTCAGTTTTCCCATCTGTAAAATAAGGGCATTGAACTAGATTAATAGTTAAGATTCCTTCCAGCTCTAACGTTTTATGACTTTTTATGTCCATTATTAAGGCCTGAGCCATGCAGTCTCAGGGCAGTTAGCTTCTAAGAGAGAACATACCTCTGTAATATCCTTTGCTTCGTTCATTTAGCTATAAAGCACGTCTGCCTTTGGCACTTGGGTCAGACATACAAAGTTATGAGCATCCTGATTTACTATCCTACTCAGCATGCTAGTGGAATCTGTCAGTATGATAAGTTGATTATTGAGACAGGGAGAAAAATTCCAACTAGTTAAACCTGGAAATGTAAGATAACTTTGCCTCATGTGCTCACAAACAGGTGAGCGTGATTGTGAGCACACACACACATCGGGATACAGACTATTGCTAGTGATCAGTTCATTACAGTAATCCATTTCCCTTAATAAAAATTAGTAAATAGTGTAGCATAGCAAAGTTTGGTGTCTAAGGAAACATCTATGGAAAAACAGCACTTTTGGACATGTTAGAGGAAGAGGGACAAGTGGAGGGAGACAAATATGGATGAAATGAGATAGAAATACAGGCAGGGAAAGGATCAGTCTGAAAAAGGAGGGGAGAAGTAGAAAGGGAAGAAGAAAGAGAAAAAGTAAAAGTAGAGAAGGTGAGAGTGAAGGGGAAAGGAATACAGAACAGAATAAAGAGGAGAGAGGAGTAAAGAAGAGAAGGGCAGTAACAGGGAGAAGGGGTCATATTCCCTGGAAGGTTGAACGCTGTTCCACATATACCTGTGAAAACCATATTAGAAGAAAGCTTCCAAAGGCACAGTGGAAAACAGAGTGACAATCAGAGCCTGCATCGAGAGGTATTACATTGGGGAGCCCCTAAACCTCCACGTTGCTGGCCCTGTCAGTCCTCAGTGTTCAAACCTCATACCTATATATCACCTGAATTTGCCATGACAGCCCTAAGGGCTGAGCTGGCGGGGTGTAAAAAGACTGAAGAGGAGTGGGATAGATACTATGAGAAAGAACAAGGCATCCTGCACCAGGATGTACTTGGTCATTCCCCTGACACTGCAGGAACAAAAGAGGAGAGGCCCTAACTTTGGCTAGTTTATCACTCCTCCCCTTCTCCAAAGATGAGGCCTATGCTTTACTGTTGGGGGCTAGAAGGAGAAAACCTCTGAATCCACCTTGTGGGAAGGTCATACAGACTTTTCCTGGGCCTTGGGGAAGGGTGCACTACCAGAAGAGATCTTTCTGCACACAGTGTTGGTGTGCCTCTTGCAGCGGCAGCCTGGTCGCCGGAGGCTATCATAGCCCTGTTGGCACAGATGGAGGCATCCACGGGTAGGCAGGTAGCAGCACAGGCAGGGTAGGAAGAGGGAGATGAGGCTCATGGCTGCCCAGCGGACAAAGCAAGAACTAGGCCCACAAGAGCAGGGCTCATCAGCACAGTTGTCTTCATCATCAGTGGAGCAATGGTAGAAGAGGCCCTTGACACAGCAGAGACAAGTGCCATAATCAAGGAGGCTCTCAGCAGAGCAAAGGCAACGCTGGTTGCACAGCCAGCAGGAGGGGAGAGGGCGAGCTGCTGTGCAGGGGACACACTTGCAGCGCCCACACTCCTCACAGATGAAAAGGTGCTCACTGGGGTGCCCTGCAGATTGCTCAGCTTCTCCCTTCAGAGCACCATCAGCCTTTGGGTGGGGCCCTGCTCCAGGCTGTGTTCGGATGACGGATTGGCCTGAAGGTGAGGGTGTAATGCTGCCCAAGAGCCTTTGATCAGAGGCAGTGGTGCTATGGGACATTGAGCTGGCAATGCTAGATTGGCTCAGATGCTGAGGCAAGGGCTGCAGTTGATGGCACTGGCTGAGACTGCGGGGGAGAGAAGTAGGCATGGTAGCCAGAGACCAATCAGACTTGTGGGTTTGCACAATAAGGGAAGGGCTAGAGAGGGCCTGTTTACAGGGGGCTGGAGGCCGTTCCACATAGTCATTGCTAGCATGAGTAGAGCACAGCTGTTCAATAGGCAGAATTTGTTGAAAATCATCTGTCACCGCAGCATCCATTTTGACTTGATTTTTGAGCTCTGAGTGGTTTTAGGTCAGGGTGGCACTTATGGTGATAAAGAGGAGCCCTTGCAGTTACATGGACCTCAGGGCACATGAAAAAATCCTAGGAGACAAGGAATAAAAACAGTAAATGAGAACACACAGGCATAAGTTCTTTGCAAGAAAAAGCTCAGGCCCTGTCACCACCACTACCTTCAATTACTTTATAGTAACCTTCATGCTACACCTTTATTCTGTAATTAACCTCACCTACCTCTTTATAGCCAAATCTGATCATCCCATGCAGACTATAAAGAAGTTTGGGAACAAAGATCAGATAGTTGATTCTTTTTGTATTCCATCAAATGCCAAGTTTTATAGGAGCAGCTAGCTCATTCAGGTATTTGCTGGCAGAGACATCTAATCCTTGAGCATCAGAATTCTAATACAAATGGAACATAATATTAAATGCAAAGGCTATTTTGTGAAGCAATGCTGAAGCAGAAGAGAAAACCTCAAAAGTCTACACTAGAAGTTGCTCATATATATATATATATATATATATATATATATAATATATATATATATATATACATAACCAATCAAAATTATCTTTTCAGTGTAATTTATGATAAGCAGAAATAAACAGATGAGAAAGGACATTACTTGATTCAGTGAATACAGGCAAGTGAGGAGAATGCAATAAAGGCAGAGATACAGCAAACACACAGAGGGCAGGAATTAAGCTGTCTGTAGTGTGGTAGGAAAAAAAAGCCTTCTCAAGGGCATAAGAAAGCGAAGAGTAATCATCTTGCAGTTCTCCTCACCTTATTGGCTGCTTTAACTTACTAAGGAGGTGATTCTTTTTAAATGGAATGGTGGCTCCAGAATCAAACTTTTGTACATGTGGGAGTAATACTGGGGATCAAGGAACTATAGAAGACAAGTCCTGAATTATTTCAAAACTTATCTGTAATTATACCTATCGCTACCTGGAGTCAACTCCATATTGATGGGACTTACCAAGCAGAATCTGCTTGGACTTCTTTTCTCTATCACTACCTTACACAATAAACCGACTTTCTTAAAGAGTAGTGACATTCTTATACCATATTTAAGCTAGGCTGAATATCTAGAAAGCATATGCTTGCATTTCCATCATACCACAATCAGGAAGAGTTGGCTGGTCACTCCCTGAAGAATTTTACCAAGCCTAGAGCTGACAATGATGACCATGGGGAAAATATTGTACAAATAGTGGACTGCAGTATCACACCACCTAGAAGACTGAAGAGCCAAAAATGTGTACCTGAGGAAACCTCAACACAAATCCAGGAAACATGCTGGAGGCATTAGGACCTAGGAAACAGTAGCATGAATAAAGTATATATTTGAGGTCCATCAGCTTTCAGGCCTCCTCAAAATAGATCAATTACTCACACTACTGTATGTGATGGATAGCTTGAATGAATAATAGAAATGAACAAGTGAGAGAGGATGGTGCTTGATTAGGTTTCCATAAGCAAGCAAACACGACACTGAAATGGGCCCAAAGCTCAATAACAGGAAAAACAAGGATACAGTTCATAAAGGATTCAGTGGCTAATAATATGACCAGACTCAGTTGACTTTTAAGGCTATATATTCATGTAAATCTGATTAGCTGAATTTATATTTGTTCGTGTTTTGAAAATAATTAATTTGGTTAAAAATAACTTTTTTAGCACATCACATCAACCAATCTGACAAAAATTTTACTTTTTACCTAGTTGTTTTGATGTTAAATAAATGCAGCACAAAAGAATGCAAATAAAAATTATAGAAACTCTCAGACTCAAATACTTATGTCATTTTTGTCAAATCGCTTGCTTTCTTTGGGCCTCAGTTTTACCATCTATGTGAAACTGAAGGATATATATGTGAAGTGAACAAGGTGATCTTGAAGGACCTTGACCCATTATGGTCTGTATTT
Source organism: Cebus imitator (assembly GCF_001604975.1). Taxonomy (NCBI): domain Eukaryota; kingdom Metazoa; phylum Chordata; class Mammalia; order Primates; family Cebidae; genus Cebus; species Cebus imitator. The sequence continues at coordinate 845,038 of NW_016107891.1, read as the reverse complement.
CCTTCTATATCTACACAATTTTACAAAATAATTCTTTTCATCCATATCTTCTACATCTCCAAGTCCTTGACAGTAAGGTGGGAAATGTGCCCTTAGTTATTTGGGCATTCAAAAGTAAATTGTATGTTTCCTTTATTTACTTGCACTCAAAGGCTCATGCAAACTGCCACCTCTATCTTTGCTGTGTCTTTATAGATTCATAGTCTCAGAATTGGAAAGGAACAGGGAGCTTTCATGTAGACACCCAAATAAAAAAGGACACATTGTTCATTTGGCTTGGAGGGTAGTAAATGTAGGAACTTGGGACTGGGAGAGTCTTTTGACAAATTTATGAGAAATAGATTTATGTCCCATTGATCAGCTAAAGGATATGTAGAGCCCTGTAAGTCCTTTGTACTGTAAGAACAATAATATACGTGCCAAAAATAATTTAGACTCATTGATTTTCCAAAGGAAACTAGATTCAAAACATATTGAAAATTCCAGGAAGCAATGATTTAAAGGAAGCTTTATAAGGTCTCAAAGTTACAGGAGATAAACAGGTGAGATTCCAAAGACAGGATTCCAGGGATGTCACTAGGCACCTCAGGGACATGCCCAGAAGGTTGAAAGCTAAGCTGGGAGGAATCTAGGTCATAATATAAATGACTCAGAACAAATAATGAGAATTATTTTCAAAGGGGATCCTGTCTAGGGAGCAGAAGGGTACATGGTGTTTAGGCTGAAAACCTGTATTTGAATATTGATTAGATTTCTGCAAGACTGATAAGTGGAGATGCTTGGTTGGATGATTAAAGGAAGCTGTGGGCATCAGTCTAAAATAATGATGTACTGTCTTGCTTACAGGTAAGGGGACTGACAGGATGAACTTAGAAGGTTTCTTCATGCTCTGTAGAATCTTTTATTCAAATAGACTCTGGGATCTAATGTGGAAGTTGGCAGTAGGACCTGAATAAAATCAGGGTGTTGAGTAGGATTTAAGGATTGAATGACAATAAATTGTTTGCCATTCCAGACGTGCTGAATCTGATCTGGCTAATGGGATAAACTGAAATAGATACTGTACAGGAAGGTATGAGGGAAAATATGTTGAGAAGGGAATAGGAAAGACACTGCTGCAGCACATAGACTAGATGAAAAACTACCACTACATGAATGTTTATGATTCAGAAATCCACCCATTAAAGAGCCATTCATTGTGAGCAACAGTTAAGAAACTGACTGTGCAGTTGGTCAATTCCATATTCTGTTGAGAGAAAGAGGGAATCAGAGAGAGAGAGAGAGGGAGAGAGAGGGAGACAGAGAGAGAGAGAGAGAGAGAGAGAGGATGTACACATCACATATTATTAAGTAAGAGCAAAGGTGATTACAGGTCTTGGCTGCACATTGATGGGATCTAGTGATTTTTGTCACGTAGTGCCTCTGCAGTAATGAATGATGCATTGTAAACCCACTCCCATCCCGGTCTGTCTGGCCAGGTGCTCATAGCTTTCTAAACAGTTTTTCTGTAGCCCTGAATTTGCCATGTTCAACCTAAAAAAAATTCTTTTCTTATGCCAATTTAGGGACTAGAAAGCTAAGCCCATTCAAGAAATGCTAATGTTTGTTAATGAAAGAAAATGTATTTTTTCTCTGGAACCTAAAGTCTGCCATGTTGAGAATAAAGTTGAAAACTTTCCTATCCAAAGCCCTTCTATGCCAACACCTTAAGACAGTTCTGATTTCTATGGTAAATCCTTTCTGATACAGTATGACTCAATGTTGATTTCAAAGAAGAGGGGGGAAGAGGAGAGCCTGGCTTCTGTTTTCTCCCACTCCCGTGGGTTCAATGCTGTTTTGTACCTTACTGTGTAACAGCTCTTAGGTGTGTTGATTTTTTCTATGCTCTGCTGTTATATACACTCCTTCTCAGAATAACTGAAAGCAAACATAGGGGGAATTTCTGCTATGGTGTTATATGTTTTCTTAGTTCTACTGTTCCAAAGTCTGCTCTCTAAAAATCCCTCTCTGTGCAAAAGCATTTGCATCTCTATCAAAGCACTCCCCCCTTACAAATACCAAGTTGTATATAGTTTACATTACTAACCTCTCTGCCACTGACTGGGCCTCCCTCCTACCACATACATCTTGCTGGAGCTGCCAGGTTCTCACCACATTTAACTCTTAACTTGTCACTTTGCTACCCTAGTCCTATTCATTACTTTAAAGGTTTCATTAAGACTCGTAGCAGTTTATTTCAAACCAGGGAGTCTTGCAGTTTTAAGACCTTGAATTTTTAAAGATATAGGTCTTTTAGTGATGAATGATACAGGGAAAAATTGTAATACCAAATGAGTTCACGTACTTCTAATTCTGAGGAAAATGCTAAGAAGCTGGTTGTTCATGTAAGAAGTAGGAATCTTTTTTAAAAACCCAAATCCTTTTATATGACACAAGAAATTTAAGTTCTAGTCCTAATGCTGCTCTACTTTGCTGTGTGGCTGTAGGCAAATGACCTATGTTCTGGTCCTCAGTTTCTTCATCTGCAAAATGAGGGAGTATAAAAGGAGGGGTTTTAAAGGCCTTTCTTGTCCAGATGCTCTAAATTTTATGTTGGGTTTGTTGATTGCATTTCTCTGTTGCAAAAGTCTTTCAGGAAGAATTAGTCTCCTTTCCTTTAGGTTCTTTACTTCCTCACTACTCAACTCCTCAACTCTTTATAAATATCTTCAAATCCAAGTAACTCAGATCACTATCTAGACTGTTTCACAGCTAGAGAGACCTAAAAACAGAACACAAAGAGACAAAATATATAGAACGTTATAGAAATGTCTTAGTATATATTTGTTTAGAGGCAAAGAGAGCAAGACCAATATTTCATTGTGGATAAACTGCTAGCCTGTGCCTTATTTGTATTTATGAATGCAGCTGACTTTTGGGGAACATGATTTAACACCTGATATATCCAAATTAATGTGATAACACATCATGTTACCGCGAGGTTTTAATAGTCCCAGAAAAGCAACAACAGTTTGCATTTAAAAACAGATTTTCTGCTTAAGAGTTCAAGGTTTGTTTTCTGTTCATCCAACTTGGTTTGCAGCATGCAGAGGTGAACGATAATTATAATTAACTGCATGGAAGTGAGTGTGCAGTAAACCATTGCCCTAGGTCCTATCAAATGCCTATTGGCTAACTAGACATGCTCACAGGTTCTCACTTTTGACAAAATTTCCATATGCCACACAGAGACATGTGCACACGTACCCAGGCACAGATCCAGAGATTTCTAAATCATTGCTCTGACTCAATGTAAGTGGGGGGTTATGCCGTGTCAGCTTGCGCCATTTCTACCCAGGGCAAGGTGATGTGATGAAATCTGAACGATGCACAGCCCAGACTTGTGAGCCAATAGCAGGCTAGCCCCACGCTGACAGGATGCCCGCTGGGCAGCCAGACTGGCCTTAGCACGGGCTCTCTCTCTGTCCTCAGCTTGGGTGGTTAGGCTGCGTTATGAGAGGTTTAGACAAGTACCAAAATGCATTTAAAGGTTAACAGGCTAGAAATTAAATTGACATTCTCCTACAAAAAGACTATTTTGAAAATCTATTTTGATTAACACATTTCCAATATGGATAGTTTTCTGCAAGAGCTGATTTATTTTAATATAATTTAAGGGGTTTTTATTTTATTCATGCGCTTGCGCGCGCGCGCGCAGGCGCGCGCGCGCACACGCACACACAGAGACAGCACAGGATGCCTGGAATGAATGGCAATCTGTGCATTGCATAGAAAGAATTCTGGGGTCTTTAAGAGCTAATTTCTATGGCTTACCTTGAGGAAAAGGTTTATCCATGCTGAGAAAAAGCAGAAGAACTAATGCTCCATCTGGCTCAAAGGATTTCTTCTCCTGAGTCTTCAGGTTTCTCCACCTCTCTTCGGAAAGTCTGAATGAAAACTCCTTCACTGGCAGGCAGTGGAGCCAGAAACAGAGATAGTTCTGTGTTGTTCTTTGACACAACAGAGAAAACAGAAAAAATAAAAATAAAAAACCAAAACCAAAAACAAACCAAAACAAAACAAAAAAACGGGGGAGGGGGCGAGTCAGACCTGTAGTGGCATATACTTTGTATAGATTTTACAGGCAGATCTAAATCTTGATGCACGTATTCCCCAAAGAAAGCTCAGCAGGGTAAGTTGTTCACCTCCTCCTCTTTCTCCTCCGCCTCCTCTTTCTCCTCCTCCTCTTCTTTCTCCTCCTCCTTCTCCTGTTTCTCCTCCCCCTCCTCCTCCGCCTCTTTCTCCTCCCCCTTCTCCTCCTCCTCCTGTTTCTTTTCCCCCTCCTCCTCCAGTATTTTCCTTCCCCTCCTCTTGCCCTCCCCTTTCCCTCCTCCCTTGCTTCCTCCTTTACCTCCTCCCCCTCCTTCTCTTTTGCCTCCGCCTCCGCCTCCACCTCGGCCTCCCTCTCCTCCAATTTGACAGATGAACAGAAGCAGCAGAAACTGCTGTTGTAGACACAGGGTATCTCTACGGAGCAATAGATGCCGCCACTGTGTGATTATTTATATGGCTCAGGGTGTGTTGGTATATAATCTGCAGTGGGGGCAGGGAGCGAGAGTGTTCAGCGTAGCTAACCGGCTGTTTTGTGAATGTAGATGATTTCTGGAGGTCTTGTGAATGGGTTATAGGGAAGGATGGGAAAGAAGGGATTTATTGCTCCTTGTTATTTCTTTCTCTCCCCCTCTCTCTGTCGTTTGCTTTCCCGGAGCTGTGGCTCTTAATGCTTGGCTAAGTGGCGTCATCCAGATGAAATTGAATCGACCCATTAAAACTCCCCATAGGAATCTCTGTATCCTGTCCCTGGGTAATGACTGAAACAAAATTTAAAGGAAAATGGGGGTGGGGTGGAGAGTAACAATTTTAAGGAGGTCTCATTTAAATATCTTTGCCAATCATATTTCTACCAATCTACTCAGCCTCTGCAGAGTGATTGCAGCTTCAATAAGATGAAGAGAAAGACCGTCTCCTTTGTTTAAGGGTTTCTCCCACCTCTTTTCTTCATCTGTTCCCACTTTTCAGCCCTAATGACTGTCCATCCATTGCCACTGTGAAACATTACCCAACCTACTTTTCCTTTAGCATGGCATGCACTCAACAACAAATATTTATTAAGTGCCTTCCTTTGTGCTAGGTGTTCTGGATTCAATAAGGAAAACAGACAGGATTCCTGCCTTCGTGGAGCCTCCTTGGGACTGAAAATAAAGCAGCCTTGGACATTTTCTCTTAAAGCCAAGGACAAAGCTTTCTGTAAATTACCCTCAGTCCACTATTTAATTCAATAGGAAAAGATCTTTCTTCTGGGCATCCAGACAGAAGCACTTGGATGACAGCAAGCTTTATATTTAAAATAAAGGAGATCTGATTTCAAGTCCTATTTCAATGGACAAGTGGCAGGAGCTTGGCCATCAACATTCTTAGGATGCTTTGGTTACCTCATCTATAAAATTGAGATGGTAAATGGTGACAGTTCACAGTAAAACAAACTGTGAATCAGGAAACTGAGATTCTTAATCTCATTCTAACTCCTTGTGTGACCTTAGCAATTTACTTCCCCATGAGAGTTTCAATTTTTACATTAACATGAGGGGATCTGATTAGGTAATTGCTAGTGTCCTTTCTACCTCTGACACTCCATCATTTACCCTCTCTCAGATGTGTTAAGAAGACAAAAGAAAGCATGAGATTAAAAAAAGTACAGTTGTGTGGGTCTGCATGCTCCTGTGTGTATGTGTGTGTTGAAGGTGCTCCAAATGCTTGTGATTACATGTATGTATGTTTATGTGTGTGTGTGTGTGTGTGTGATTTCTAAACAAATCCAGATCTCTTTTCTCATTTGGAATTTCTAGTCAAGAGATTTTCCTATGTAAATTCTCTTTTGTGGCTCACACCTTTTCCTTACTCTTAATATTGGCTTGAGCTTATCAAGATCATGAAAACCCTTAAAGCTAAACTGTAGGTTCATCTACAGAAGAAAATATACTTACTGATATATTTAATCACCCACTTATTCAACAAATATTTATTGAAAATTAATTATGTGTCAAGCACTCTTCTAACTAGATTCAGGTCAAACAGATCAGGGTTCGGATTTCTGCTCCTCAACTTAGGAGCTACCTCACTTTAGGCAATTCAATTCACCTCCTGGCATATAGCAAGCACTCCATGAATAGTAGTTATGAATGTTAAGAAATTGTTCTTCCTCTAATGTAACCCATAGGAGAGGCAAGAGATGATTTCGATTTGAAGTCTTTTTATTTTTTAAAGTCTAGCTTTAAAGTTGAATAGATGGGTTGCCTAATTCCTTTCCCTCCTTTACTCTGTGGGCCTATATTAAGGCAACATTGAAAACAATTGGGATTATTCAACCTTCTCACTTCTTAGGATGATACCCAGGACAAAAGAAGTTAAATTGATGATCATTCATTCATTCAATAATGCCTACTATGGGTCACTCACTAAAGGCTAGTAATTCAACAGCTAGATTTCCTGTGCTCCTAGAATTGACATTCAAGTGGGCAGGGAACATGTTTACTCTGTGCCAGGTGCTGTTCTAAGAATTTTACACGTTTTAACCTATTTAATTCTCACAACAAATCTATGAGGTATATTTATAAATGGTACTGATTTTTGAAATGAGAAACCAAGGTCCAGATTTTAACTCAGGCTTACTCATTCCAGAGCTTCTACTTTTCACCGCTATACCACAGTATCCAACCATCTGCAAATCCCTTCAGGGATTTTTGTTCTAACTTTAAAATGTTATTTGGTAAATGCTATGGTCTGAATATGTGTGTCTTTCCAAAATTCCTATCTTAAAACCTATCCACCAATATGATAATATTAGGAGGTGGGGCCTTTGGGAGGTGATTAAATAACGTATGTGGAGCACTCATGAATAGGATTAGTTCTCTTACAAAGGAGGCCCCGAAGACCTTCCTTGCCACTTCCATCATGTGAGGACACAGCGAGAAGGTGCTGTCTATGAGGAAGCAGGACTTCCCCAGACACTGCTAACTCCTTAATATTGGACTTCCCAGCCTTTACAACTGTAAGAAATTTTTGTTGTTTATAAGTTATCTACTCAAATGTATTTTGTTACAATAACCCAATCAGAATAAGATAATATTCCTGAATATTCCATATCGTTGCGTAGTCCTTTGCTTTTCAATATCCTGCTCACTTTTCCTGAAAGGCCTTCCTAACCTATATCCTTTAGATATGGGCCTAACAGTTACTTATTGCAGGAACAGCCTTGCCTAATCACCTCTCTCTTCAAAAGGCCAGTTTAGAACAGACTTGTCCTCTTTGTGCTCCAGAGGCCCCCTTTGTGCTTACCACCATTACGGCATTTATCACCCTTTAATCGCCTGTCTCCCATTTTAGACAGTGATCTCTTTGAAGACAGATATAACTTTTATTATATTTGTCTTCAGTGCCATATCCCCAAGGCCTAGCATACTGATCACTAAATTAATACTTATTGAATGAATGGATAAACAATTTTGGAAATCTACACGAATATCTTTATTTGTACTTTAAGCTGCTTTGTTTCTAAAAGACAATTTGAAGTTTCATGATTTTTGATAGGCTATAAGTATAGTACAATTATACACAGAAATTTGTTGTTGAGACATTACAAAACTCACTATGTATTGACTGACAATTTCTTTTACAAACATGTTAGATTCTTAAAGCAGTGCACCAGAAAATTTGCTTTCTTAGCTCCTTAGTTAATGATGTACTCTTCTGAAAACATTTTTACAGATTCATTGAGTTGTCCCATATCCTACAGTTGAAGGCATTGGATTGGGAAACAGGAGACCTGTGACAGTGTTGGGCCTAGAAGTGAACACAGGTTTCCTGTTTCCCAATCCAATGCCTTCTTTCTCTTCTTAAGGCACCTTACTGACATTAGTTCAATTCCAATTGAATTTGGACATATTGTCTCAGCATAGATCAACACATCTATTGCTGAAAGCCGTTGATTTCCAATAAATAAATGAGTAATCTTAAAGGACTCCAGAAAAGTTGCCCTGTCTTGGAAATATCTTCTTTACTAAGTCTGTTTTAGAAATCTCTGAGTTATGATTTTGTAATGAATAAAATACATCTTTCCACGCTTTGTAGTAACTGGTTTTCAGATCATTTCTGATATGACAGTTAACTCAAGAACATATTAAAAGAAGGGACAGTATATCTAACAGAGTATACTGAATAAGGACAGTAGAGCATGGGTGAAAATGGTGAAGGAGTTACAAATGTTGAAATAAATTAGATAGATAAGGATTCAAAGAGGAACTGAGATATGGGCTCTGGGCAGAAAATGAACATCTATATATAATTCACATGAAGGGTATATGTGGAAAGCTGGATTAGTAGCAATGTGCATGGAGTCTGAGAAGAGTGAAACGTTCAAACTGTCTTATGTAAGAGGTATATTGAAGAGAGGGTTGGAATATATAGTGTTGGAGAATAACTTGAATGACAGGCAATTTAGACTTAGTGCTCTGGGAATTAGAAATAAAAACGATGAGTTCGTGTCCTATGTAGGGACATGGATGAACCTGGAAACCATCATTCTCAGCAAACTGACAGAAGAGCAGAAGATCAAACACCGCATGTTCTCACTCATAGGTGGGTGTTGAACAATGAGAACACATGGACACAGGGAGAGGAGCACTACACACTGGGGTCTGTTGGGGGGAAATAGGGGAGGGATGGTGGGAGGTGGGGAGTTGGGGAGAGATAGCAAGGGGAGAGATGCCAGATGTAGGTGATGGGTAGGAAGGCAGCAAATCACACTGCCACGTGTGTACCTATGCAACAATCTTGCATGTTCTTCACATGTACCCCAAAACCTAAAATGCAATAAAATAAATAAATGAGAAAAAAAAAGAAATAAATTTTAGAACAAATGAAGGAAGTATGAAAATAAGCCACATTTAAGAAAGATAACATTGGGCATGATATATAGGAGGTGGGAGATACTAAAGTCAGGTCAGCCAAATTGGGGTAATTTGGAGTAATCTAAACAGGAAATGATAAGGGCCTGGTTAGGGTATTGACAGTGAGAATGGGAAGTAAGTATGAGATGTTTTCAGTTGAATATGGCAATGGCAATGATATCATTGCCATACTGAGAAGTTGGAAGGGGGAGGTCAGTTTAAAGGAATAAATATACAATATTAGGATTATAAAGAACTTTGGAGATTATATTATTCGGCCCATATTTTTTAAAAAAATAATTTCAACTTTTACATTCAGGTGATACTTGTGCAGATTTTCTCCCTGGGCACATTGGATGATGCTGAGGTTGGGTATGATTAATCCTGTCACCCAGGTAGTAAGCATGCTAGCCAATAGTTGGTTTTTCAACCCTTTCTCCTTTCCTTTCCTCCTCCTCTAGCAGTCCCCATTGTCTGTTGTTGCCATCTTTATGTCCATGAGTACCCAATGTTAAGCTCCCACTTGTAAGTGAGAACATAAGGTATTTGTTTGTTTTGCTCCTGTATTATTTCACCTAGAAAAATGGCCTCTAGCTGCATCCATGTTGCAGCAAAGAACATGATTTTGTTTTTTTATCTGTGGCTACAAAGTATTCCATGGTGTACCGTATTTTCTTTATCCAATCTACTGCTGATGGGCACCTAAGTTGATTCCATGTCTTTGCCATTGTGAATAGTGCTGCAAAGAACATTTGAGTACATGTGTCTTTTTGGTAGAATCATTTGTTTTCCTTTGGATATGTACCCAATAATAGGATTGCTGCATCAAATAGTGGTTCTGTTTTAAGTTTTTTTGAGAAATCTCCAAACTGCTTTCTACAGTGGTTGAACTAATTTATATTCTCACCAACAATGTATAAGCATTCCCTTTTATCTGCAGCCTTGCCAACATCTGTTGTTTTTTGACTCCTTAATAATAGTCATTCTGACTGGTGTGACACCACTCTCAATTATAAAATTGCATTCAAAACCACAAGCTACCTGCTTATCCTGATTTCTCTTTTATTTGAGGTGACCTCACAAATGCTTTAGTTACACAAGTTTGAAACGTTAGCATCTATTTAACCTTTCTCTCTCTTTGTTAGCCTCCACTTCTTAGTGAATCAGGTATTGTTTCTGCCTCCAAAATAAGTGTGTCTACTTCCAAGTTCTTCCACTGTTGTCCCTCTGGCAAAAACCACAAGCACCTCTTGCATGGACTGCTACATGCTATTCTAATTGGGCTTCTTTACTCCTACTCAGTGCCTTACTCTTCTATCACAAATCCTCCACAGAGCAACCAAAGTGACTTTTCTAAACAAGTCTGATCATGTCACTTTCTTGCTTAAAACTCTCCAATTGCTTCCCAACATTCTAGAATATGATCCAAACTCCTTACCCTGGCCTATAAAGCCTCATCCAAACTAGTTATATACTGCCATTGTAAATTTATTCCCTACTCCCACCTTTAAGCATATAGTGCTACAGTTAAATGGGAATATTCTGCATTCTCCAAGCTCACCCTTCTTTTCCACTATCATGCTTTTGTTTATACAATTCTATTCTCCTGAAATGTACACTCTAAGCTACAGGCTCTTATTCAACCTTCAAAGACTACATCAAATATTATTTTCTCTACAAAATAATTCATTGTCTCATCCAGAAATACCTCTGAACACTCAAAAGAATGTAGTTATACTTCTCTTATGGTATTTATTACTTTCTAATTTGTACTGTAGTAACTTATGTATGTCTTATCTTTCCAACTAGAATTAGTTCCTTGAAGATTCATATATGACCTCTGCAAGGTACTGTTTACTGTGATTTTCATAAAATAAACTCTTATTGAGAAAAGCCAGAAAATACCAAGTTAGTGGCAGAGCCAGGAGCAGAATCCAAGTCTCCTGACATTTGGTCTAGTATTCCTTTGACTATACCATAAATAGGGAAGATGATGAGATCTTTGAGTTCTTCTTCAGCGGTGTTGATTTTCAGGTGAAGGTGAGACATTTTCAAGTAGGAGTATTTGGTACAAAGTTAGAGATATGGTACTAGAATTTGAGTGATAGGACAGGAGAGGAAGTTGAGGAAGTTTAAGGCTTGTTAACATGAAAGTGATCATTGGAGTTTTGAAAATGGATGAAACTGCTGAGGTAGAGGAAAGGGAGAGTAAAAAGGACTGTGTTACCATGTGGAACAGTTAGAGAACAAAAGGATAAAGAAGAATCATATAGCCAACAAACATATGAAAAAATGCTCCATATCACTAATCATCAGAAGAATGCAAATCAAAACCACAATGAGATACCACCTCACACCAGTCAGAATAGCTACTATTAAAAAGTAAAAAATAACAGATGCTGGCAAGGCTGCAGAGAAAGGGAACACTTATGCACTGTTGGTGAGAATCTAAATTAGTTCAACCACTGTGGAAAGCAGTTTGGAGATTTCTCAAAAAGCTTAAAATAGAACTACCATTCGACCCAGCAATCCCACTATTGGGTATATAGCCAAAGGAAAATAAATTGTTCTACCAAAAAGACATGTGCATGTGCCTGTTTATCACAATACTATTCACAATAGCAAAGACATGGAATCAACCTACGTGCCTATCACTGGTAGATTGGATAAGGAAAATGGGGTACATATACAACATGGAGTACTATGCAGCCATAAAAAGAACAAAATCCGTTGTTTTTTTTTTTTGTTTGTTTGTTTTTTTGCAGTAAGATGGATGCAGTTGGAAGCCATTATTCTGAGCAAATTAAATCAGTAACAGAGAACCAAATACCTCATGTTCTCACTTATAAGTGGGAGATAAACATTTGGTGGACACAAAGATGGGAACAATAAACACTAGGGACTCCAAAAGAGGGAATGGAGGACAAGGGCTGAAAAACTACTTGTTGGATACTATGCTCACTACCTAGGTGATAGGATCAACCACGCCAAACCTCAGCATCACACAATATACCAATGTAACAAACCTACACAAGTACCCCTTGAATCTAAAATGAAAGTTGAAATAAAAAAAGAAGAAGCAGTGAAGAAACAACAGAAGGAGTAAGAAGATGTTAGAAAGGAATCAGGATAGCACATTGTCACAGAAGAGGAGAGTTTCAATAAAGATGGAGTAGTCAAAATGGCCTAATTTTTCTGAAGAGAAATTAGGATAAGGAATTTAAAGTATTCAATGAACTTAGCCACATAGGGCTATTGGTGACTTACTGAAAATGGTTTTGGTGGTGGGATAAAATATCAAATCTCAGAGTTATGAAATTTCAACACAGAGTAACCCAGTGGATTTTCTAGTGAAAGAAAGGAGTCAATGGGAAAAAATAAAGGAGGAAGTTTAAAAGCATTCAAATGCCAGGAAAATCTATAAGGATTGTACTTACTCATGGCATGTACTTTAAAGCAGGTGTCCCCAACCCCTGGACTGGTAGGGGTAGGTGGCCTGTTAGGAACCAGGCCATACAGCAAGAGGTGAGTGGCCCCTAAGGGAGCATTACCACCTGGACTCCACCTCCTGTCAGATCAGCAGCGGCATTAGGTTCTTATAGGAGCATGAACCCTATTGTGAGCTGCACATGAGAGGGCTGTAGGTTGCGTGCTCCTTATGAGAATCTAACTAATGCCTGATGATCTGAGGCAGTAAAGTTTCATCCCCAAACCATCCCCTCCTACCACCACCATGGTGGAAAATTGTCTTCCACAAAACTGGTCCCTGGTGCCAAAACGTTTGGGGATTACTGCTTTAGAGTGAAAGAGAGACGAAAACTTTGTCCCTGTTACAGTTTTACCTGGAATTATCTCTGTTGAAAAAGGATCTAAGCACCTGAAACCTGGTTAAGAATCTGCCAAGTCCCCCTAAGTTTGACCCTAATGTACTCCAAGGTTCAAATAAATAATAACTATAGAAAACACTTCCAAAGCTAAGCCAGTCCTAGAGAAAGCCATAGACCTGGGCTTACAACCAGTTCCATAAATTAGTTGTGTGATACTTGGTTAACTTACTTAAGCCTCTGAGCCTCAGTTTCTTCATTTGTAAAATGGGGACAATAAAGTCTTTGTTGAAAAGAGAATAACTTGAAATAATGTAAGTGATAAGTAATGTAAGCACTCAACAAATGGTAGGCATTACTATTATTATTTTCTGAGAGACTACTACTCTACTCCACTGTACATCAAAATGGCTCTACCCTCAAGGAGTTCATAGGCTTGTGGAAAAGGCAAACATATTAAACCAGTGATTACAATATATGTAGAACATAATACTCATTATATTTGAAGAAAGTCCATAAAGTTTGGGGATACAGATGAGAGATAAAAGACAAGATAAATCAAACTCTCTCTGAAGAAGTCAAGGAAGACTTCCTGGAGGAAGTGTATTTTTTTTAAGTTGAGTCATAGAAAATGTACTTACTGTTGTCAGAGCATGTACTGCACTATATTTACATGGTCTACTTACTTATCTATGTTTCCCAATAGACTTGAACAGAAGTCCTGTGTGTGTGTTGAGTGGAGGAATGAAGGAATGAGTAAATACATTAATCTGGTAAACATACGTCTATTTTTGCCCTCATCATACTGATTAATGTAATATAATTTACATGATTCCATGCCCATTTCCTTTACTAAATTAGGAGCTCCTTGATTAATTCAACAAACAGCAAACATATACTGAGGGACAGCTTTGTACCAGGTTCTGGTGATACAGTAATAAATTAAGATACAATAATAAATGAATTTATTGCATGTTATTAATATAGATATTATATATAGTGATGCTATGTTACTAGTTAATATATAATTAATAAATTAATCCCCGTTTTCAAGGGGATCATAATTCAGTAGGAAAGCTAGCCAATAGACAAATATAATAAATGGTGACAAGTGTTTTGGAAAGGAGCACAGAGGAAATATACCTAATCCAGTATTAGAGGAGGTTATAAAATCCTTACAAGGAAAGGTGATATTAAAATATAAATTTGGCCGGGTGTGGTGGTTCATGCCTGTAATCCCAGAATTTTGGGAGGTTGAGGCATGTGGATCACTTGAGGTCTGGAGTTCGAGACCAGCCTGGCCAATATAGCAAAACCCAATCTCTACTAAAAATACAAAAATTAGCGAGGTGTGGTGGCAGGTGCCTGTAATCCCAGCCACTTGGGAGGCTGAGGCAGGAGAATTGCTTGAACCTGGGAGGTAGATGATGCAGTGAAGTCATGCCACTGCACTCCAGCCTGGGCCACAGAGTAAGACTTCATCTCAAAAAAAAAAAAAAAAATGATGAGTTTGTGTCCTTTGTAGGGACATGGATGAACCTGGAAACCATCATTCTCAGCAAACTGACAGAAGAGCAGAAGATCAAACACAGCATGTTCTCACTCATAGGTGGGTGTTGAACAATGATAACACATGGACACAGGGAAGGGAGCACTACACACTGGGGTCAGTTGGGGGGAAAGAGGGGAGGGACGGTGGGGGGTGGGGAGCTGGGGAGAGGGAGAGATAGCAAGGGGAGAGATGCCAGATGTAGGTGATGGGGAGGAAGGCAGCAAATCACACTGCCATGTGTGTACCTATGCAACAATCTTGCATGTTCTTCACATGTACCCCAAAACATAAAATGCAATAAAATATATGGGAAAAAAAAGAATTAATAAAGTCCATTGAGAGCAGAGAAACAGCATGCACAAAGATATAAAGATGTCAAAACAACATGTTGCTAAACAATTCTAAGAGGGTCCCCTACACTCAGCTTGAGCAAATTAGAAGCAGAAATTTTCTCTAGAAGGCTACACATTGCATGATTTATTTATATTCCTAGAATGTACTGAACTTATTTAGGTTTTTACTAAATTTTAGCAAGTGGAAATAGATTAGACATAAAGAACGAACTTTATGTGATAGTCCAATATAGTGTTAAAAGTAATCATGATCAGGAACTTCATTCATAAACCCAATCAATTCTTTCTTATAACTCATTTTCTCTTGTTTTGTTTTTATAAAACATATGCTTCCACACAAATTCTGAAAGTCTTTCCTTATTCTCTTTCTCCCAGGAAACATCCCAAATCCATTTGAGAGCCTGAAAGTTCCTACAGGAGGCCAGCTCTATCCATATTCTACTGAAGTCAACAGGAGCTCTTTAGAAGTGCCAGATAAAAAGCTCATCTGTTGACATCCTTATTGAGCAGCGGTGACACCAGAAGTAAGCAATGCTAAGGAAACATAGATTGTTAACTGAAAAGCCTATGAGGATGGAGATAATTATTTTCTTTGCCACAGAAGCTGACAAATACTTTAGGAGCAATATTTCCAATAATGGAAGTGTGGGAGGGAGGGACAATGTGGTTCCATGTATAGGAAACTGGACTTAGCTGCTATGTGGTTTTGGCAAGTCATTATGCATCTATAGGCCCTATTTTCCTCATCTGTGACATAGTAAGTTTGAATATAAAACAAACATATATGGAGAACATACTTAATGTCAGGCAATATACTTGATATGTGAGATACAGAAATGAATGTGACACGGTATGCCATGTAGTAAATTATCAATACATATTAGTTGAATGAATAAATGAATGGTTTTATCCTCTCATTACTCACAGTCTGGTAGAACAAATGGACAGAAGAGCAGAGGGGTTAAATAACGATAGGCTAGCCCAAATGGCCTAATACTGAAGAGAAATATAGTTATATAAGCACATAAACGGCAATAGAACCTGCCAATAAATCAAGTCAGAGATGTGGCCTGAATCATTGTAGGGACTGTGTGGATGAAGAAAAGTTGATGATTGGTAGAAGGTAGAAAAAACAAGACAGTGACATGTGGAGTGTTAGTAATTCCATTTACTGAGATATGGAGGAAATATAAGTAAGCTTTGGGTACACTGGGTTTGAGGTGCCCATGTAATGTCTAGATGGTAATATAGGTAATATTATACATGGGTTCTGACATTAGCAGATGATCTGGATCAGGAATAGAAATATGGACATCAGTATGGTACATTTTTAAGCCTTATCAATGGATGACCCTAGCCAGAGATAGTGTGTAAAATGTTGGAATGATAGCAAGGTAGAGGTTGAAACCTTCGAGAGCACCTATATTTAAGGAGTTGGCAGAAACAACGCCCATAAAATATACTGAAAAGGAATAGCAAGAAAGCTGACAGGAGAATCATGTGTGTGGTACCTGGAAGCCAAGGAAGTAGAATATTTGAAGATAAGAATGATTAACTATTAATTCCAACAAAGTGATCATGTGAGACATATAAGGTATCTACTGAATTTGGCAATTTGGAGATTACTAGTGAATTTGGTGGAGGTGCGTGTTTCTTTTTAGAGTGCAATTCTCTAAATTCTAAAATGCACTCTCTAGAGTGCATTTTACTCAGAGTGAGCTGAAAAGATATTGTAGGGTTTTGTGCAGAGGAATGACAGAATATGACTTATGATTTAAAAAAGATCTCTCTGGTCGCCCTGTAGAGTACATATTCAAAAGGGGGGTTTATTTTGGAAGCAGGGAAACAATTAGGGAGCTATTGTAACTGTCTAGATGAAAGAGTGGTAATAGTGAAAGTGTTGAATTAGATAAAGGTAGAAGTTAGTATTTTGTTCCATCAAAATACCCATTTTCTAAGTTTTTTTTTTTTCTCATTTCAGTGAAAGGAATCACCTATATTTCCCCAACACAACATATGTTGTTTGTATGTGTGTGTGTGTGTGTGTGTGTGTGTGTCTGTGTGTGTGTGTGTGTATGTGTGTGTCTGTGTGTATCTAAATGCACCTGTAAGTCTCTATGTATTGTAAAGGAGCAGTATATGGCATTGTACTTATGGATAGAATTATTTTTATTCCTATTGGAAAAGGAAAACTTTCTCCTCATTTCCATCCACATGTATTCTGTTTTTGACGGCTCAAATAATGAATTCTCTGTTTTTTCCTAATGTATCTTGACTTGAGCCTGTGAGTTCCCTAAGTCACACAAGCATGACATCTCCATAGAGGACTTACCTCTATAACACCTATTGGATGCTTCAAATATAATCTTTATATATGGCCTGTCATACTTCCGAATAGGTCCCTGTGTCTACAGTGGTATGCCAGATGTGTACCATGGATGTGGTGAATACTATATTAAGCATCTTTCCACATGGTGTTTAGATTCTGGTATAAACTTAGCAGGATACTTCTCTGCTCCACATACACACCAACATATACTTCACTTTTCTCAGCTGTATAACTTATTTTCTCATTAATCAGAAGTTTTAAAACTTAGGAATGGGACAAGGAGACAAAGTGGGGCAAGTCCTTGTGAGTGTCAGAAACTGCACTGTTGTCACCTGCAGCATGCTGGCCTCCCTTACAGAGGAGACATGTTCCACTCTCCTCTGTAAGGGAGGCCAGTATGCTGCAGGTGACAACAGTGCAGAGGATTGCTTTCAGTTCTGGGAGCAGTTTATTTTCAGAACTGACATCCTACCCAGTACTAAATATAGCCAATCTCTTCCTTTCAAACAAGGGTTTCTTTTCTGTTAAACTTCAATAAAGCTCTTAGCTCTGTATTACAAGGTCTCCCTCAACCATCCTACCTTCATGAACTTTATTCTTGTTATACTCCCTCTCCCCAGCCACATACTTTCCTCTCCCTGGCCTCTTTGGTTTCTCCTCCTTCTAACTTTCTTCTCTTTTCTATTTGTCTTCTATGCTTTCTTGAAGTCTTTCACTATCTCCCTCTGGAACTTTCCTCTTGATGCCCCCAACTTTTAAAAAGGGAATCCCTTAGGAACATTCTCTCCAACAAGCCAAGAAAATGCAGATGCCCAAAGACTAAAAATGAAATGTTTTGTTTGCTTATTTAAAAATATTCCCAGGCTGGAGACAGATCTCCTTATATGCCAACTGGTTGACATGTAATATTAATAACATCCTTGCTTTTATTGAGCATTTACAAGTGTGCAGTTTCAGGTACTTTACATACATAATCCCACAAAAATCCTCCAAGGAAGGTGCTAAATAACTCACATTTTAGAATAGGGCAGCTGAGGCCAAGAGAGATAAAGGTATGTTTTAAGAAAAACAGCAAATATATAGAATAAATGAGATTTGAACCCAAGCAGTTTAACTCCAGAGCCCATACCCTTAACTCCCATGCCACACTACTTCTTTATACTAGGGTTAGTGTCTATTGCATGCCTTCTAAATAAAGAGGGAGTAGTTACAGGGGAAGGAAGATTGAAGATTGGGAAGCATCTAAAATAGCTCTCAGCTGATAAAGATTAACTTTTGCTTTTAATAAAGTAAAATGTGAAGATATTTAAAGACATTGGGGTAAAAGATTAAACTGGGCTGTGTTCACTTTCACTTTTTACTGCAAGTTTTGAGTTAGAATTCTGAGATTTAGGCACTAATAATCTCTTTACTCTCCAGTTAGACTATACGAGTTCATCAGGACTCAAACAATTTTTACAAGTTTTGTAGTTTTGGCCCATACATTCATGTCTATGATTTTGAGTTAATTTTTGTACAGTACATAGACATGAATGTATGAGCCAAAACTACAAAACTCTTAGAATAATAAAACACAGGAGTAAACATTTGTGACCTTGGATTAGGCAAAGTATTCCTAAGTGTCACAAAAGCACAAGTGACAAAAGAAGAAATAGACAAATTACATTTCTTCACAATCAAAATCTTTTTTTCTGCCAAAAATACAGTCAATAGTGTGAAAATACAACCCACAGAATAGGACAAAACATTTTCCAATCATATATCTGATAAGGAACTTATATCCACAATAGATAAAGATCTTTTTCTTTTTCTTTTTTTTTTT
>NW_016107891.1:803283-825669 GCF_001604975.1 Cebus imitator | reverse complement strand
AAATGGAATTTCTATTTCTATGTCCTTGAGGAATCGCCACACTGTCTTCCACAATGGTTGAACTAATTTACACTCCCACCAACAGTGTAAAAGTGTTCCTACTTCTCCACATCCTCTCCATAAAGATCTTTTTCAACTCAACAACAAAAACAAAGAACCAAATTGAAAAATGGACAAAGGATTTGAATATACATCTTTTCAAAGACACACAAATGGCCAATATGTGCATGAAAACATGCTCAATAACTTCAGTCATTAGGGAAATGCAAAGCAGAAACAAAATTAGATACAACTTAACACCCACTAAAATGGCCAAAATCAAAACAACAGACAATTACACATAGTAGTGAGGAAGTAAAGAAATTGGAAGCCTCATATATTGCTGGTGAGACTGTAAGTGGTGCAGCCACTTTGGAAGACCGTTTGGAATGTTCTCAAAATGTGAAAATGAAGTTATCATATGATCTAGTAATTCTATTTGTAGATAGATAACTAAAAAAGTTGAAAACGTGTCTATGCAAAAGCATGTACACAAATGTTCAATAAGATTATTCAGAAGGATTATTCTGAATAATTATTTGAAGATTGTTTAGCAGGATTATTCAGAATAGCCAAATGTCCACCAACTGATAACTGGCTAAACAAAATGTAGCCTATCCATACAATGGAATATTTTCTAGACACAAAAAGAATGAAGCACTGACATGTTCTACATGAATGAAACTTGAAAACATCACAATAAATGAAAGAAGCCAGACAGAAAAGGTGATATAAGATTCAATTTATGTGAAATGTCCAGAAAATGCAAATCCACAAAGAAAGAAAGCAGATTTGTGGTTTCAGGGGCCGAGGAAAAGGAGAAATTGCGAGTGATTTCTAATGGGTACAGGGTTTCTTTTTGGGTTGAGGAAAATATTATGGTATTAGATAGTGGCGATAGTTGCACAACTCTGAGAATATACTAAAAACTACTAAATTGTGCACATGACATGGGTGACATTGCATGTAAATAATGTTTCAATAAATCTGTTTTTTAAAGAATACATTTGGGAGACTGTTTAGACCTCATGCAGAGACTCCTGTGATGTTTGACTCTTCACTTTGCTAGAAGTATCAGTCTCTAACAAACATTTAGATTGTTTTCAGACTTTTGGTATTACAAAAATGCTGCAATAAATATGTTTTACATGTATTTTGGATATTTGTGCTAATATATCTATAGCACGAATTTCTAAAGGGAAAATGCTGGGACAAATACATGTTTTGAAATTTTGATTAATATTGTCAAATTGCTCTCCAAAAAGCTTACACCAATTTACTCTGCCACCAGGAGTTTAGGATAATGCTCACTTTCTTACTCTTGCCAACCAAGTATATTATTAAATTTCTCAATCTTTTTCTATCTGAGAAGTAAAAGAAAATGATATCTTGAGTTTTAAAAAATTTGAGTGAGATTCAACACTTTTAAATATATATATGTTGGCTATTTATATGTCTCATTTTGAGAATTTTATTTTCTTGTTCTTTTGTCCATTTTTCTATTGAGTTTTTCTTATTGTGGATCTGTAAGAACTTAATAGATACATTTAAGTATCAATAGTAATATATAAGTATCAAGGCATTAAACCTCTAGCATAAACATTACTTTTTAAAATCACTTTGCAATTGATCTTTTAAATTAACTTTTAATGCTCCATGCTTTGCAAATGTTTTAAATTGTTGCATAGTCAAACTCATCAGTCATCTTTTTCATTATGGAATTATAGCATCTAGGTTTTGTGCCTTATCTCCCTGTGTTTTTTTTTTTTTTTAGTACTTCTTATCTTTTTGATGATTTCATATTTTTTAATAGCTCTTTGATCCATTTGAGTTAATTTTGGTGAAGGTGTGAGTTAGTGATCCAGTAGCGCTACCTCATAGGGATGTGTAGCTTATGTGTTACACCAAGTGCCTGGAAGACGATATTCACGTTGACTTTAGAGTTAAATTTTTTTTTGTTGTTAACAGAATCTGTCTAGCATGTGTCATTCTTTCCATTATTGCTACTTGAGACTTGGTGGGCTCTTTCAATCTGAAGACTTAAGCCCTTTTTCAATTTAAGGAAATTTTAGTTCATTATTTGATTTCTTCATCTTCTCCTTTGCTTTCTTTTTATTTTATTTCCCTTGCCTTACTTTCCAACTCTCATTAACTAGATACTGGGATTCTCATAAATATCTATATATCTCTTACTTTTTTTCATGTGATTTCCTTTTTTTTTTTTTTATGTTGCATCCTGGCAGAATCACTATGCCCAATCTTCAACTAAGTAATTCTGTTTTTAGTTGTGTACATACCACTAGTTACCCCTTTAGTAATGCTTATTTTGGCAATTGTATTTTTAATTTTACTATATAGTAGACATTTGTCATATTTGTGTCTGACCAACATATCATGTATAGCCTTTCTATATTTGGAAAAAAAATTCTTACATTATATTAACCTCTTAAATGTAGAAGCCAAAAATCAAACTTCTGTGTTGAAACTACAGTGTAGGAATATGACTTACGTTCTACCAGTAAGATGAGTAAGATGCCCTGACATGAGACTTTGATTCAAAATTGAAGCCATGCAGAAGGTAAAATATTACGGTTTCCATTGTTGGAATAGGTAGTAGCAAAGGGACTTGACTTTGAGGGATAGCAGAGATTGTAAGGTCAAATTCTTAATAAAATAGTGGCATCAGTGCTGGCAGCAGTAGCTGTTGCAGTAAAGTCAATTTCTTGGCATCTAATGAAGGAGCAACAGTTTTTCTTATCAGGGAAGTTCTGTGGGAATAGTCCTGGCCATTATTTCTGGACGCTGAACTTCAAGCTTGGTTTTGTAGACTTCCTTTAATAAATAGTTATACTACTTACATAATCTCAATTTAGGAATCCCTTTTCCAAGCCATCTTTTCCTGTCTTTTCTGCTCACTCCTTCTAATGCCCCAATTCCAACATTTTCTTCAACTTACTGGGACCTCAAATCCATTGACCATTCACTCGACTCATGTTCTCACTTCCCTTCTTACCTGACTTCAGATTTCATGGTCCATCATTACAATTACACTTCCAAGCATATACCATTAACTTATTTTCCCTTCTTTCAATTCATCATAGTCACCTGTGAAAAAACTCCGAACATGCCAAAATCCAACTTTCCACCTTTTTTGTTTCCATGTTAACTGGTTTGGTATTCATTTAATACTAGGCTCTTTAAATTCATGACCATTAACCTCAAGTGGGGTTTTCGAGCTGCTTGGCAATGCTGTGACATTTTTATAACCTACTAGTTGTCTGTTTTATACCATCTACTCTCTCCTTAAACCTCCAATATCTAGTACTCAATTCTTACTGTCAACTGATGACATTGTTTTACAAGCTACCCTTGTTGACAATACCTATGATCTCCATATTGCTAAATTCAAATGTTAATTATCCTCATCTTACTCAACCATGTAAATCAATCATTTACATGGTTGATTACTCTCTCCTTCTTGAAACATTTTCTTTACTTGACTTTCAGGCAGCCTCTTTATACTTCTATCTCACTGTTTATTTCATCTCAATGTCCTCTGGTGATATTTCTAAATTCATTTTTTAATGATTTCAACTTTTAGGTTCAGAGGATATATGTGCAGATTTGTTACATGAGTATATTGTGTGATGCTGAGGTCTGGGGTACAATTGAACCAGTCACCCAGGTAGTGAGCATAGTACCCAATAGTTTTTCAACCCTTGCCCTCCTCCCTTCCCCCCAACACTAGTCCCCAGTGTCTATTGTTGCCATCTTTATGTCCATGTGTACCCAATGATTAGCTCCCACTTATAAGTGAGAACATTTAGTATTTGGTTTTCTGTTTCTGCATTAGTTCAGTTTGGATAATGGTCTCCAGATGCATCCATGTTGCTGCAAAGGATGTGATTTTACTCTTTTTTATGACTGTGTAGTATTCTATGGTATATATGTATTCTGATGATATTTTAGTTCCCAACTGCAGAATACTGAATTAATGCAAGACTCAATGCTTGGTCCTTTTCTCTTCTTTTTCTACATTCATTCCTTAGCTGATCTCATGCAGTCTCATGACTTTAAATGCCTTCTTTGTAGAGAGAACTCTCAAGTTAATATCTATAGACTTGATTCCTCCCCTGAACTCCAGAATAATGTATAACACTGCCTGTTCAAAATCTCCAATTGAATGTTTAATACACATCTCCTAGTTAACATGTGCAAAACTTCAGCTCTTCATTCTCCAAAAATTAACTGATTCTCCTATAATTTCCTGCATTATAACAAATAGTACCTTATTCTAGTTCCCCAGGCAAAAATCTTGGAGTCATCCTGTCCTTTCCATCATGCCCCAAATTCAATCCATCAGGAAATACTGTCCATATTAAAAAAAAATGTCCAGAGTCTGTCCATATATCCCTATCCACACTGCTAATACCCTGATCCAAGCCACAATCATCACATTCCTATATCATTCTAATAGCCTGCTAAGTGGTGTCCCTGTTTTTACTCTTTTTACCCTTGCTACCTCTAGCCTATTATCTAAATAGCTACTAGAGTTATACTGTTAAAATGTAAGTCAGATTATCGCAGTCTTCTGCTCATAATTCTACAATGGCTTTTCATATATCTCATAGTGAATGCCAAAATACAATAGTCCACAAAGACCTATATAATTTGGCCTATTCTTTTTGCCCTCTCCTCAATTTCAATCACTCTCACACAGTCTGCTAAAACTCAACTGGTGTCCTTACTATTAGTCAAAACCCCCCAGATACTTCCACATCAGGTCTTTTGTATTTTGTGTTCCTTTTGCTCAGAATATTTTTTTCTCTATGCTCTTGATTCACTTCACCATTTCCTCTTATTCCTAGCTCAAATGTTACTTTATTAGAGAGGCCTTCTCTTACCACTCTATCTGTAATACATACATACACAGATACACTTACATACACTCCTGTCACTTGCTGTCTTCCTTACTTTGCTTGTCATCACTACCTGAATTATATATTTATTTCCTTATCATCTGTAGCCTCTGACTGGAATATAAGCTCTTTAAGGATGGGGAATGTCTATTTTACTCACTGCTGCATCCCCAGTTCCTAAAGGAATAACCAACACACAGTTACCACTAATTAGGTATTTATTTTTAGACTAGCCCAGGTGGATTATGTTGCTTATAGCTAAGAACTTTGATTATTTCCTTTTTTGTAAAAGCTTAATTTTTATTTTATGAATCCAAGGTATTTAATTATGTGTTGGGCATTGTGTGATTGATTGTGAAAAATCTTTCTCTAAATCCTATTTATACATATTTATAGTTCACTTCTGTTTTCTCCATATACTATTTCTTTGAATATTAGTTATCATGTTGGTTGAATTTGGTGGCTCTAATGTTTTAGATTTCCATTCAATTGGATGATTCTCAGTTGCCTGTTTACATTTACATATGAAGACCTAGATTTAAAAAGGTTTTTAGCTGGAATTCATATTTTATGTAGATGTGAAAAATACTTGTTCCCCTGGCAATTAATGCAGAATCTGATTGCCATATCTCTGGTTTATTGTACATGGGAATAGAGAAAAGCCAGTATTTCCCCTTCATGGTGGATAGTTAGCTGTCTTCTGATTCTATATAGCTGTCAGACATTTCATGAGGTATTGCCCTGTTCTTTGGCCCTGATTCCCAATCTGATAGCCCCCAGTGTCAGAATTCTTCCTTTAGAAGTCTTCATCCTGGAGCAAACATCATTGATACAGGAAGAATTCATGTAACTATTCCTCAGTCCTTTAATGAAATATCTCACCTATCATCCCATTGTCAAGTCCCTTTCCCTCCTTACTACCTCTGACCTTGGGGTTATTCCAGGGTTCTACTGGCAAAATTACTCTTTTGGAGTTCCACTCTTTTGCCTGCATGGTAGTGTCACTTCCTAAACTCTATTTTTGGTAATTATATAACTGTGAAAAAATGGTTTTTGGTACAACCTATCTCTGGGCAAACATATTTTTCCATATTCATGTGATTAGCCAAGATTTCATCATTAAACTACTTTAAACATGGTTTATAAATGGCATTTGTTTTCATCGATACTATCTTTATAGCCAAGTGTTTACTATCTTGTTAAGCATGGCCACTGATCTTATATTTAACATACACACAACTCTGGTACTTCCCAGCAGCAGGAATAGTTCCTTTCTAGCATGTCACTTGAACCATACTAAAAGAATAGGATGGCAAATGTAATTCTCATCCATTTTCCCTCTCTGAAGCAGTGCTACTCAGCATGTGTTCCACAAACCAGTTCCAAAACTGTTTGTTACCAGTCCCTTATGAAATAAGTATAATAAGTATATCAACCATAAAAGTATATAATTATGCTGATCAAGCATATGAATGGTAAGTTTGTAGAAATTTTTAGAGCATTTCACATTGCTGCTTTATCCAAGTGCATCATTTCCTATTTTACAAAAGTCCATGGCCAATTGGAAATTTAAAAAAATGTTCCTTCACCACAAAGAGTTGAGAAGCACTACTCTAGAGTGTCTCAGTAATGCTTTTGGTCAGGTGGCATAGTTTCCCTTCTTGTATTACCTTTGTCTTCCTCACAGTTGGCCTTTAAGCCAAGGGACCTGGCTGCCTTCCAGGCAGTCATTTCCGCATAGTTTAATAGCTATAGCCAAGCCAGTGAACTGAAAGTGCATTTCCTGCCACCATACTGCAAAATTATTATTAATGTAATAGGAGAATGCACTTCTGGTTTTGGCACTGGTATTTGGGATACTGCATCAGGGCTGGTAGCTTAAAAGAGTGGACAATATTTTGGAGTATGGATTAATGGAGATAGAACCACTAGGAATACTTCCTGTTAAAATATGCTTTCTTTGATCCATTTAGAGATAATTTAATAAGATGACATTTTAAATGAAAATAGGAAAATCTCTTCTTATGTGGGGTCATGAACCTTTGCTCAAAGGAAGTTTTAGGGAGTGGGTCTTAGCTCATTTTAAGAAATACTTTTCTAACTACTGATGCAATACTTTTATTAGGTAAGTGCTCAATCAAAGACTGATTTACAAACTATCATTGGTTCTCTAATAATGAATCCTGCAATTAGTTGAAAAATAGATTAAGCTCCAGGGACCCTTCCAAAGCAGAATTCTATAATTATGTGCTGAAGTAGATTTAGGCATCAAAGGAAGGAAAATTAATTTTGAATCAGCAGTCATTAAGTGTGAGGTCCTGTGATTCTCCTTTAATTTAGAGAAAAATTCTGCGATGCTTCAGAAAGGATGTAATACTGAGGTCATTTGAGGGCTGAATGTTTACTTGGAGTCATATGTGGTCCCAGATCCTCAGTTTGGAGCCAAGAGGAGACAAAGATTTAAAGAAAGGGTAAATGGAAATACAGACAGAAATAGAAAAATATAGTACCTGGAAACCTTACGTGTGGAGTGAACACTCCCAGTAGCCTTCTTATATAGATAAACCCTGACCATTCCATCATTCATCCTTCAACAACTGTTTATTGCTTGCAGTCTAGACTAGTTGCAGATTATGCAGGAGTTCATTTGTTGGGGTCAAGCACAGCTATCCACTATAGATCACTCAGGTTAGTCCTTCCAGAATTTGAGTACCCAATGTGCAGTTATTAATGTTTGAGAACATGACTCACACACAACCAAGGTAAAGCAAAGAGGGAAAAGGAACTGGTCACTATTGAAACAATCTTAAGACTTGACATATACATAAACAAAAATGTTTTTTTTTCCTTTACACTCATAAATGGAGGATTAACAGCTATTTAGTTTACTGTTGAAGAATGAAATCTTGAAGAATAGAAAACTAAATTGAAGGCAAGATGATTTTCTAATTGTTTATAAGGTCTTTGTATAGCCTTTTGTTCATTAAAATGAAAAAAGTGTATTAACAATATTAGAAAGTTAATATGTTACTGATGAGGTTCTCTTCTACTGGAATAATTTTTAAGCATATAGGAAAAAAATTAATGTTAAATTAGCTGCAGTGTCTGAATCAATTTATTTCTGCAAATTATTTCTGACCAAATGTCTCAGAAACAAATCAGAGTAAAAGATTATTAATATTTACTTGCTTATAGGTATAAAAAAGTAACATGAAACTTTTTTTAAGAAAAGAGAATTTTCTTATGAGCCAATTCATACTGCTGCAAATATCTTGGATGCAAGACCAAAAGGTAGAAATGTAAATAATGATAGCACTGCTGCTGCTGCCCTAGATTGAATTACAAAACAAGCAGCACATTTAGAAATTTATGCTGGAAAAATCCTTTCAAATGTGTCTGAATACAGAACAGTTACAGTGTTTGTGCAGTCATGCAGTTTGGACTTGTGCCAAGTGTAACGCTCTTATTCCTGGTCCCACCCTTCTGATGAAGAATCTGAAGGCCATGTTACAAATCAAGGTCTCGATGGCTAGCTCAAGTTCCTACCCAGTGTCTGAGCTTTTATCCCTACTAAGTTTGCTCATGAAAATGACAATATTAATAATTAATGTATATTTGGTGCTTAGTATATGCCAAGCATTATGCAAGGTAAATTACATATTTTATCTTGATTAAGTTTCACAATAAACCTATGAGGTAAATACTCTTATGTTCAGATGGGGAATTTGATTCTGTATGAGGTTAAAGAAATTACTCAAGGTCACATCATTTTATTTGTTGCATTATAAATCTATTGAGAAATCAGTAGTCTTTCTGTATGTCAAGGATGATTTTTGTTTGGAAGTCAAGGCTGGGTATCTTAGAATGATAAGGTCTCCCAAGCCTCAACATCTAGCTGCTCCCCTCACAGGTGACTTCCCTCAACACAAGATTTTGTCTCTTATTCTTGCTAGTTGCTTTCAGCCACACCTCTAAGAAGTTGTCAGTAACTCTCAATAGCGGCTCTTCATGATGATCCTGTACCAATCCCCACCTTATGGGCTCTTCAATAGTGATATAACTTAATATTACAAAAGGGTCTCTGATGCACCCTTAAATGACAGAAACAGTTAAAAAATAAATAAAAGGCCTTTACCCCTGCTTCAAGGAAAGCTTCTATGGAACATCAACTAGCTGACTCCCTCTAGTTGCTTATTTTTAATTTAAACAAAATTTGAGGAAAGAAAGTTGGTCTGGGATAGGTTTCTGAAGCTTGGAGAAAGATGATTTTCTCTAGAGCAATTCCTAAGACTTGCATAGGATCTCTATTCTCCATAAGGAATATCTGAATGGTGGGAAAATGAGACTAGGAATTGAAAGATGCTTCTATGTTCCTTAGACATGAGTTCAGATATTATTGAAAGTTAGTAAAGAGGCTTTGCACTCAGTATTTTAACATCCAATTCTTCTTCAATTTTAAGTATTCCTAAAATACAATTTGAATCAGACACACATCAGAAAGAGCCCCTGAAGCCCAATCCAATGAATTGGGGGAGCATGAAGAATCTAAGCATTACCTGGAAAATCTGCTACAAAATGATCCATAGGTCAAGTGGCCCCAGGCCAAACAAAAGGAATTTGCTAAGAGTGGTGCAGCAGGTTTCTGCTGAATATGATTTCCTTCCAGTAACGCTCTACACAATGTGAGCAATGGTTGTGTGAGGCAGTTGCTCTGTCTCTCTGAATTTAGTGTCCTGGCTCTGCACTCATGTTGTACTTTTTTCCTTCTGTTTTTGTGACTATCTTTCTCTGTGGGATTAGTATTTTTCTGTACAGCATGGCACTGAGAGAAACACTTTAAACTGCGTTTGCCAGGAAAAGTCACTTCTCATTTGGAATCTGAAGTGAAACCGACACCACACTTTAAGATGCTAGGATTGTTGCAAGGAAATGTCACCCAATAGCTCCAGGAAGGAGGAGCCCTATTGTTGCTGTTTAACCACTTCTTTCCTGTTTTGGTGGCAAGTTTCCTCCTTTCACACAAACTCCCTCAGGAGATCCTAAGGATATCATGGTGCCTGTCTGTCCTTGAAGGAGCATGCATTACAGTAGAGCATTGCCTTCATTCTGTTTCTTTTTCTCCAAGACTCTTGCTTAGTCTCACCATTTGGCTGGACTTTCTACTATAGTATTCCCTCAGAATCCACACAAAAGCCACAGAGTTTCAGAGCTGCCTTGAATTGCGTGTTTTCCCAAACATCCACCCACATCATAGGTGGCTTCACCTCTGAAGTCTCAGAGTCACAAGATGCTTTGAGTCTTAGGCTGTCTTCCCTCTCCTTTCTCCCTTCTACACCCCCTTCCGGCCAGAGTTACCCAGCCACATTAAATTGTATTCCTTGCAGTGTTGCATGCTTCCTTTGGGCAGCTTGACTTTTAAGAATAGATGAGGAGAAAACTGGGATGTGAAAACACATTTTTTTTTCTTAATATAATGTAAATATATAAATTGAATTATTTAAAAATTGTCCATTTATGTCTAGCTTCTTAGCATAATGTTTTCTAGGTTCATTCATGTAGATGTATCACAACTTTATTCTTTTTTTATTTTTTAAGTTATTAACACTTTATTTACATACTTGACATATTTGTTGGAAATTATTTGTTTTATGTTCCAGGAGGAGTATATTTGCCTCATTTCAGGAACTATGTGTATATTCATTTGTTGAGGATTATTTGCTGTTTGTTACCCCCCAAAATATATTGATTGCACACGATAAAGGTTCTTGATAACTTTCTGGTTTGCTCAAAAACTCTCAGGTCTTTACATTTCTAAGGCACTTTTATATGTATACTCTCATTTTACCCACACAGTGTTACTAACAAAGCAGATGCTGCCATCCCCATTTCAAACATAAAGAAACTATGGCCCAGGAAGAACAAGTAACATTCCCAGGTTGTCCACGTATTTCCATGCCTTATCTGGTATTAAGTTCAGGAGCCCTTATTCAGGATCATTCATACCTCTAAGGTCTAACAGAAGCTCTTGGAGGAGAGACACTTGGCATGACCACTTGCCCATCCCCAGAACTAATTCAAAGAACTGCTTTGGGAAGCCAATTCCCCTAGATCTCTGACATGCTGGTTAAGACTTGCTGTGTCCCAGGCCATGTCTGTGATTTTATTGATGATTTTTGCATCGAGGTTCATCAGGGATATTGGCCTGAAGTTTTCTTTTTTGTTGTTTGTTTTTTTTCTATCTCTGCCAGGTTTTGGTATCAGCATGATACTGGCCTCACATAATGAGTCAGGGAGGAGTCCTTCCTTTTCAATTGTTTGGAATAGTTTCAGAAGAAATGGTACCAGCTCCTCTTTGGACCTCTGGTAGAATTCAGGTATAAATCCGTTTGGTACTGGGCTTTTTTTTGGCTGCTAGGCTTTTTAATATTGCCTCCATTTCAGAACTTGTTATTGGTCCACTCAGGGATTCAACTTCTTCCTGTTCAGTTTTTGGAAGGTGTATGTGTCCAGGAATTTATCCATTTCTTCTAGATTTTCTAGTTTATTTGTGTAGAGATGTTTATAGTATTCTCTGATGGTTGTTGGTATTTCTGTGGGGTCAGTGGCGATATCCCCCTTACCATTTCTGATTATGTCTATTTGATTCTTCTCTCTTTTCTTCTTTATTAGTCTAGCTAGCAGTCTATTTTACTAATTTTGTCAAAAAAAACAGCCCCTGGTTTTTTTTATTTTTGGAGGTTTTTTTTCTGCCTCTATCTCTTTCAGTTCCACTCCAATGTTGGTTATTTCTTGTCTTCTGCTAGCTTTGGGGTTCTTTTTAGTTCTTTTGGTTGTTGATTTGAGATCTTTCTAGCTTTTGAATGTGGGCATTTAATGCTATGAATATCCCTCTTAACACTGCTTTACCTGTATTCCAGAGATTCTGGCACATTGCCTCTTTGTTCTCATTAGTTCCAAAGAACATCTTGATTTCCACCTTAATTTCATTATTTACTCAGGAGTCATTCAGGAGCAAGTTGTTCAATTTCCATGTAGTTATGTGATTTTGAGTGAGTTTCTTAATCTTGAGGTCCAATTTGATTGTGCTGTGGTCTAAGAAATTGTTATGATTTCAGTTCTTTAGCATTTGCTGAGGAGTGTTTTACTTCCAATTATGTGATCAATTTTAGAGTAAGCACCATGTGGCATTGAAAGGAACACACATTCTATTGTTTCTGGGTGGAGAGTTCTATAGACATCTATCAAGTCTGCTTGATTCAGAGCAGAGTTTAGGTTCTGAATATCTTTCTTAATTTTCCATCTCAATGCTCTGTCTAACATTGACAGTGGGGTGATAAAAGTCTCCCAGTATTATTGTGTGGGATTCTAAGTCTCCTTGTAGGTCTCTAAGAACTTGCTTTATAAATCTGGGTGCTTCTGTATTGGGTGCATATATATTTAGGATAGTTAGCTCTTCTTGTTGAATTAAACCCTTTATCATTATGCAACACCCTTCTTTGTCTTTTTTGATCTTTGTTGGTCTAAAATCTGTTTTGTCAGATACTCTAATTATTAGACTCCTGATTTTTTCTGCCTTCCATTTGGTTGGTAAATTTTCCTCCATCCCTTTATTTCATGCCTACATGTGTCTTTGCACGTAAGATGGGTCTCTTGAAGACAGCATACTGATGGGTCTTCACTCTTCATCCAGCTTGCCATTCTGTGTCTTTTAATTGGGGCATTTAGCCAATTTACATTTAAGGTTAATACTGTTATATGTGAATGTGATCCTGTCATCATGATGCTAGCTGGTTATTTTGCAGACTTGATGTAGTTGCTTCATAGTGTCACTGGTCTTTGTACTTCAGTGTGTTTTAGTAGTGGCTAGCAAAGATTTTTCCTTTCCATATCTAGTGCTTCTTTCAGAAGCTCTTGCAAGGAAGGCCTGGTGGTGATAAATGCCCTCAGCATTTGTTTGTCTGAAAAGGATCTTATTTCTCTTTTGCTTATAAAGCTCAGTTTGGCTAGATGTTTTGGGTTGGAAATGCTTTTGTTTAAGAATGTTGAATATTGGCTTCCAATCTCTTCTGGCTTGTAGGGTTTCTGCTGAGAGGTCCACTGTTAGTCTGATGAACTTCCCTTTGTGGGTGACCTGGCCTTTTTCTGTGGCTTCCCTTTACATTTTTTCTTTCATTTAGACCTTGGAGAATCTGATGATTATGTGTCTTGGAGTTGATCTTCTCATGGAGCATCTTATTGGGGTTCTCTGGATTTCCTGAATTTGAATGTTGACCTGTCTTGCTAGGTTGGGGAATTTCTCCTGGATGATATCCTGAAGTATATTTTCCAGCTTGTTTCTGTTCTTCCTGTCTCTTTCAGGTACCCCAATCAGTCATAAGTTCAGTCTTTACATAATTCCATCATTCTTAGAGGTTTCATTTGTTCCCTTTCATTCTTTTTTCTCTTTTCTTGTCCGTCTCTCTTATTTCAGAAAGATAGCCTTCAAGCTCTGATGGTCTTTCCTACACTTGGTCTATTTTGCCATTGATACCTCTGATTGTTTTGTGAAGTTCTTATGTTGTGTTTTTCAGCTCTATCAGGTCATTTATGCTCCTCTCTTAACTGGCTATTCTGATTATCATCTCCTGTATCATTTTTTCATGATTCTTAGCTTCTTTGCATTGGGTTAAAACATGCTCCTTTAGCTTAGCAAAATTCATTATTACTCACCTTATGAAGCTCACTTCTGTCAGTCTAGCCATTTAAGCCTCAGCCCAGTTCTGTGCCCTTGCTGGAAAGGTGTTGTGGTCATTTGGAGGAGAAGAGGCACTCTGGCTTTTTGAGTTTTCAGCATTTTTGCATTGATTATTTCTCATCTTTGTGGGTTTATCTTCGATCTTTGAGGTTGCTGATCTTTGAATATGGGTTTTGTGGGGTCTTTTTTGTTGAGGTTGTTGTTCCTTCCTGTTTGTTTTTCTATTAGCAGTCAGGCTGCTCTTCCACAGGGCTGCCACAGTTTGCTGGAGATCCACTCCAGACCCTAGCACTTTGGTCTCTCCCTCACCTGGATGCATCACCAGTGAAGGCTGCAAAACAGCAAAGATGGCAGAGGTTCCGTCTTCTGAAAGCTTTGTCCCAGTGGTCACTGATCTGCTGCTGGTCTGAACATTCCTCTAGGAGGTGTCTGGAGACCTCTGTTGGGAGATCCCACCCAGTCAGGAGGAGTGGGATCAGGGACCCACTTAAAGAAGCAGCCTGGTTGCCCTTTGGCTGAGCAGATGTGCTGCAATAGGGGGAAC
This sequence comes from Cebus imitator, assembly GCF_001604975.1. NCBI lineage: Eukaryota > Metazoa > Chordata > Mammalia > Primates > Cebidae > Cebus > Cebus imitator. Next base: position 811,433 of record NW_016107891.1, on the reverse strand, counting down.
CTCTCCACCCTGTCCAGACCACCCAGACTCTCCAGAGCCAGCAGGCTGGAAATGCTGTTAGCTGAACTTCAGAGATAGTGGTTGCCCCTCCTTCTGGGGGTTCCATCTCAGGGAGAGATCAGAGTTATGTCAGTGTAACCCTGGCCGGAATTGCTGAAATTCCCACATAGAGGTGCCCGCACAGTGAGGAGAGATGGGTTGAGATCCCACTTAAAGAAGTGGTCTGGCCATGATCTGGCACAGAAGCTTTGCTTCCTTGTGGGGAGCTCCTGCTGGATTGGACCACCTGGACTCTCTGGAGCCAGCAGGCTAGAATGGCCGACTTGAACCACAGAGATGGCATCTGCCCCTCCCCCAAGGAACTCAGCCCATTTCAGGCAGTCTCTAGCCTGCTGCCTCTGGCCAGCTGGAATTCTAAGCCAGTGGGTTGTAACTTGTGAGGTGCCATGGAAGTGGGGCCTGAAGAACAATGCCAGTTGGCTTACTTTATTCAGACCCCTTCCTAGGGGGAATGTACAAATGGATATCCTACCTCATTGGAATTTCCAGGGGTGGAGTATGCAAAGCTCCTGTGTCTCCATGTGTGCTTGATTAGCCACTTTGCTGAGATTCTGTACAGTTCTCTGCTTCAGACCCAAGGCCCTGATGGTGTGGGCTCAGGAGGGGATCTCCTGACCTGCAGGTTGCAAAGATCTGTGAGAAAAGCATGGTTTCCCAGGAGGGGTTGCACAATCACTCACCACCTTCCTTGGCTGAGGGTGGGGCCTCTCCTGGCTCCATGCCACTCTTGGGTAGGCCATTGCCCTGCCCTGCTTTTACTTGCTGTCCATGGGTTAAGCCATCTGCCTAGTCAGTCCCAATGTGAGCAACTGGATACCTCAGTTGAAGGTACAGAATTCACTCACCATTTTCATTTTTCTCTGTGAGGGCCATGGACTGAAGTTGCTTCTAATCGACCATCTTGGCCTGTCCTACTTGTTTTCTTCAGTGAAATGTCTGTTCGTGTTTTTGACCATTTTCTAACTGGATTGTTTGATTTTTATTTTTTTTAGCTGTTGAATTTTGAGTACACTTTATATTGTGGAACAAATTCTCTGTTGCAGTTGTGAGTTGCAAGCATTTTTTCCTAATCTGCACCTTGTTTTTTCATCCTCTTAACATCTTTTTCCCAGTGCATTTTTTCATTTTGATAGTCTAATTTAGCAATTATTTTCTTTTAAAGATTTGTGCTTTTGGTCTCAGGTATAAGAACTCTTTAGCTACCTGTAGTTCCCAAAGATTTTAGCCTATGTTTACTTCCAATTCTTTTTTTACAGTTTTACATTTTACATTTAAATCCATAATTTATTTTGCATGGATTTTTTGTACAAGGTGTGAGAATTAAGTCCTAATTCTTTTTTAAAGGTGAATGCATTCAAATATACTTGGGTAACTAAACTTTAATTTAAAATAGATATCAGAGGTGGTAATAATATAAGGTTAAACACACTCTCATATTTCCACATTCCAGTTTGTACTCCATTTTGAAGGTAGAGAATCTTCCTAAAGTACAATTCATATTGTATCACTTACTTGCTTAAGTTCTTTCAATGCCTCCTCACTTAGGATAAATTCTGAACTGTTTACTATGAGCAAAAGGCCTCACATGATTTGGGTCCTCTCCAGTCTTATTTTTGCCACCCTGCACTCTATCCCCTAGTCACATTCACAATCCAGCCACAGTGAACTTCTTCAGTTTCCTAACTATCATATCCAGATCTGCAAACATGTTTGGAATATTTTTATTCATTCTTTACTTGGTTAGTTCCTATTCGTCCTTTAGGTCTCAGCTTGATCGTAACTTCTTCCTGGAAAGCCTTCCCTAACTCCTCATCTGCATTATATTGCCCTTTCTATGTTCTTACATAGTACTCTGTATGATCCTCATTATGGCATTTTTTATATTGCATTATAGCTGTTTACTTCTCTGCATCTTACCTCTAGATCATGAGTCTCATAATGACAAGGATTGTTTCTATTGTGCTCATCACTGTTTCACAGATAACTAGCGCACTGCCTTAATCATACTGGTGTTCAACAAATATTTTCGGCAAAGACATGGAATCAATCTAAATGCCCATCAATGGTGGATTGGATAAGAAAATGTGGTACATATACTCCATGGAATACTGTGCAGCCATGAAAAAGAATGAAATCAGCTCTTTGCAACAACATGGATGCAGCACTGGAAGGCATCATACTAAGCAAATTAATGCAGGAGCAGAAAACCAAATACTACATATTCTCACTTCTAAATGGGAGCTAAGCCTTGGATGCACATGGACATAAAGATGGCAACAATAGACTCCAAAAGAGGGGAGGGAGAAAGGTGATAAGTGCCAAAAAATAATCTATTTGATACTATGCTCATTATCTGAGTTACAGGATCATTCATACCCCAAATCTCAGTGTCATTCAATATACTCATGTAACAAACTTGCACATATACCCACTGAATCTAAAATAAAAGTTGAAATGATCTTTAAAAATATATAGATAAAATAATAAAACATTTTCTTATATACCAGAAACATACACACAAGTATTTGTTGAATAAATACAATGGACATAGAATATTTAAATAATTTAATCAACGATGTTGACTACACAGCATATTGTTAGAAATCGTTTTTAAATATCTATGAAAAACTTATAGAATTCATTGTATAATATACTATGAAGAAATTCAAATTTAAAACAAATAAGAAATAAGATAAATTGACTGTAATATAATTAAAATACTACTAAAATAAAAATTAAGTAAACAAAATGCAAACACTTAGATTTTTTTTAAACTTCACCTTAAATATATTGGGCAGAGACAATTCTTAAAATGCAATAACTCTTAAGAAGTCTTAAAAATTAAACTAAATCATCTTTTGGGTTTTGGTCTGACATGGAGAGACATATGGGTACCTACAGGAAATCCCAGCTTACTGGGAACAGAAACCACATTGCAGCCAGCATGGTATAGAAATACTTAAAGGGAAACTGGCTAATTGTTGGAGACTGAGTGCAGAAGAGCTTGAGAGATAACTCCTGAAGGCCCAGCCTTAGGGAAACTCCCCAAACTTTTGTGAATTTTACCTACAGGATCCCCACCAGGTTCTCAGGGTGAAGGCTGAGGAAAAATCCCCTTATGCTTCTGGCAAGGGGAGGGGGAAAGTAACCATTTTGGAATACACCCAAAGTGTTCTACTTAACAAATTCTTGCCCTCAAGAAAGACTACTTTACAGAGCCTAACCAATGTGGATTTTATCAGAACCTAAACAACTTGAGGGTATGGAAATACCCAACTCCAGACTCTTCTAGCCTTCCATTTGGAGAAGATAAATACCCAGTTCTATTCTGAAGCACTTGGGAAGGTCACAGCCCACAGGCACAGACTCACTAAAAGACAGACATAATTAGAGAACTATAGAATGCTTTCCTTCCTTCCACCTTACATCAATCCAGCTCCTGTATAATAACTGAAAACAACTGAAATAGCTGAAAACAACTGCAAGTGTCAGACTCTATTTAAAAAGAAATCTCTAGAAAACGCACAACAATAAGACAAAAAGATACTAGAGGGAAGTTTATGATGCCTACAGCTGCAGCAAATAGTAAAAGATACTAACTTGGAGATAGATAAACATAAACCCTCACATAAAGACCTATTTACCTCAGTTCCTTTTACCTTTTATTATGTCAATTTTATGACAATTACAAAGCATGCTAAAAGACAAAACAAACAAACAAACAGAGAAGGCAAGCATCAGAACCAGGCTTGGATACAGCAGAAATTTTGGAATTATAAGACCAGAAATTTAAAATAGCTATAATTAATATGTTAATGGCTATAATGGAAAAAAAGTGAACAGCATTAAAAAACAGACAGATAATATAAGTGGATAGATGGAAATTCTAAGAAAGAATCAAAAGCAAATTCTAGAAACAAAAAACACTATTACATACATAATGTCTTTGATGGGCTCACCATTAGACTAGATATGGTCCAGGAAAAAATCAGTGATACTGAAGATATGGCAATATTAGCTTCCCAAGCTGAAAATCAAAGAGAAAAATTACTGAAAAAATAGAATATTCAAGAACAGTGTGACAATTACAGAAGATATAATATACATGTAATAGAAATCCCAGACAAAAAAGAGAAAGAAACAAAAAAAATTGAAATAATAATGACTGAGAATATTCCAAAATTATTATCATTATTATTTTTTAATTTATTTTACTTTTGGTGCATACTATATCTGACATTTCTCCCCATGTTATCCCTCTCCACCCTCCCCACCCCTCATTGTCTCTCCCCTACCCCCCCTCAACTGACCCCTGTGTGTGATGCTCCTCTCCCTGAGTCCACTTATTCTTGTTGTTCAACACCCACCTATGAGTGAGAACATACGGTGCTTGGCTTTCTGTTCTTGGGTCAGTTTGCTGACAATGATGGTTTCCAGATTCATCCAAGTCCCTACAAAGGACACGAACTCATCGTTTTTACGGCTGTGTAGTATTCCATGGTGTATATGTACCATATTTTCTTTGTCCAGTCTATCATTGATGGGCATTTGGGTTGGTTCCAGGTCTTTGCTATTGTACACAGGGCTTCAATGAACATACGTGTGTATGTGTCTTTATAGTAGAACGATTTATAGTTCTTTGGGGGATATACCCAATAGTGGGATTGCTGGGTCAAATGGAATTTCTATTTCAAGATCCTTGAGAAATCACCACACTGTCTTCCACAATGGTTGAACTAATTTACACTCCCACCAACTGTGTAAGAGTGTTCCTATTTCTCCACATCCTCTCCAGCATCTGTTGGCTCCAGATTTTTTAATGATCACCATTCTAACTGGAGTGAGATGATATCTCAGTGTGGTTTTGATTTGCATTTCTCTAATGACCAGTGATGATAAGCATTTTTTCATATGTTTGTTGGCCTCATATATGTCATCTTTTGAAAAGTGTCTGTTCACATCCTTTGTCCACTTTTGAATGGGGTTGTTTGTTTTTTTCTTGTATATCTGTTTTAGTTCTTCGTAGATTCTGTATATCAGCCCTTTGTCAGATGGGTAGGTTGCAAAATTTTTTTCCCATTCTGTTGGTTGCCGATTCACTCTAATGATGGTTTCTTTTGCTGTACAGAAGCTCTGGAGTTTAATTAGATCCCAATTGTCTATCCTGGCTTTTATTGCCATTGCTTTTGGTGTTTTAGTCATGAAGTCCTTGTCTAGGCCTATGTCCTGGATGGTTTTGTGTACGTTTTCTTCTAGTGTTTTTATGGTGTTAGGTTTTATGTTTAAATCTTTGATCCATCTGGAGTTAATTTTAGTGTAAGGTGTCAGGAAGGAGTCCAGTTTCTGCTTTCTGCACATGGCTAGCCAGTTTTCCCAACACCATTGATTAAACATGGAGTCCTTTCACCATTGCTTGTTTTTGCTGGGTTTGTCAAAGATCAGATGGTTGTAGATTTGTGGTGTTTCTTCTGGGGTCTCTGTTCTGTTCCGTTGGTCTATGTCTCTGTTTTTATACCAGTACCATGCTGTTTTGATTACTGTAGCCTTGTAGTATAGTTTGAAGTCTGTCAGTGTGATGCCTCTGGCTTTGTTCTTTTTGCTTAGGTTTGTCTTGGATATGTGGGATCTTTTGTGATTCTATATGAAGTTTAAAGTGGTTTTTTCCAGTTCTGTGAAGAAGGTCATTGGTAGCTCAATGGGGATAGCATTGAATCTATAGATTACTTTGGTCAGTATGGCCATTTTCACAATATTGATTCTTCCTAAGCATGAGCATGGAATGTTTCTCCATCTGTTTCTGTCCTCTCTTATTTCCTTGAGCAGTGGTTTGTAGTTCTCCTGGAAGAGGTCCTTTACGTTCCTTGTTAGTTGTATTCCTAGGTATTTTATTCTCTTTGTAGCAATTGTGAATGGGAGTTCACTCTTGATTTGACTCTCTGTTTGTCTGTTATTGGTATATAGGAATGCTTGTGATTTTTGCACATTTATTTTGTATCAGTTTGAGAAGATTTTGAGCTGAGACAATGGGGTCTTCTAGGTATACAATCATGTCATCTGCAAATAAAGACAGTTTGACTTCCTCCTTTCCTAATTGAATACCCTTTATTTCTTTTTCTTGCCTGATTACTCTGGCTAGAACTTCCAATACTATGTTGAATACGAGTGGTGAGAGAGGGCATCCTTGTCTAGTGCCTGATTTCAAAGGGAATTCTTCCAGCTTTTGCCCATTCAGTATGATATTGGCTGTAGGTTTGTCATATATAGCTTTTATCATTTTATGATATGTTCCATCAATACCTAGTTTATTGAGAGTTTTTAGCATGAAGGGCTGTTGAATTTTATCGAAGGCCTTCTCTGCATCTATTGAGATAATCATGTGGTTTTTGTCTTTGGTTCCGTTTATGTGCTGGATTACATTTATAGACTTGCGTATGTTGAACCAGGCTTGCATCCCCGGGATGAAGCCTACTTGGTCATGATGGATAAGCTTCTTGATGTGCTGTTGCAATCTGTTTGCCAGTACTTTATTGAAGATTTTTGCATCAATGTTCATCATGGATATTGGCCTGAAGTTTTCTTTTTTAGTTGAGTCTCTGCCTGGTTTTGGTATCAGGATGATGTTAGTCTCATAAAATGAGTTAGTGAGGATTTCCTCCTTTTGTATTGTTTGATACAGTTTCAGAAGGAATGGAACCAGCTCCTCTTTGTACATCTGGTAGAATTCGGCTGTGAACCCATCTGGGCCTGGACTTTTTTTGGTTGGTATGTTATTGATTGCTGCCTCTACTTCAGCCCTTGTTATTGGTCTATTCAGGGTTTCAGCTTCCTCCTGGTTTAGTTTTGATAGAGTACAAATGTCCAGGAATTTATTCATTTCTTCCCGGTTTACTGGTTTATGTGAGTAGAGCTGTTTGTAGTAAGCTCTGATGGTAGTTCGTATTTTTGTGGGATCAGTGGTGATATCCCCTTTATCGTTTTTTGTTGCATCTATTTGATTCTTCTCCCTTTTCTTTTTTATTTATCTGGCTAGCGGTCTATTTTGTTCATCTTTTCAAAAAACCAGCTCCTGGATTTATTGATTTTTTTTGAAGGGTTTTTTGTGTCTCTATCTCCTTCAGTTCTGCTCTGATCTTAGTTATCTGTTGTCTTCTGCTAGCTTTTTAGTTTTTTTGATCTTGCTCCTCTAGTTCTTCCAATTTTGATGATAGGGTGTTAATTTTAGATCTTTCTTCTATGGTGGGCATTTATTGCTATAAATTTCCCTCTTAATACTGCTTTAAAGGTGTCCCAGAGATTCTGGTAAGTTGTGTATTCATTCTGGTTGGTTTCAAAGAACATCTTTATTTCTGCCATCATTTCATTGTTTATCCAGTAAATATTCAGAAGCAAGTTGTTCAGTTTCCAAGTGGTTGTGCGGGTTTGAGTGTGTTTCTTGATCCTGAGTTCTAGTCTGATTGTACTGTGGTCTGATAGACTGTTATGATTTCCGTTCTTTTGCATTTGCTAAGGAGTGATTTGCTTCCAAGGATGTGGTCAATTTTAGAGTAAGTACAATGTGGTGCTGAGAAAAATGTATATTCTGTGGATTTGGGATGGAGCGTTCTGTGTATGTCTATTAGATCTGCTTTGTCCAGCTCTGCATTCAAGTCCTGGATATACCTGTTAATTTGCTGTCTTGTTGATCTGTCTAATATTGACAGTGGAGTATTGAAGTCTCCCACTATTATTGTGTAGGAGTCTAAATCTCGTTTTAGGTCGTTAAGAACTTGCTTTATGTATCTGGGTGCTCCTGTGTTGGGGGCGTATATATTTAGGATAGTTAGCTCTCCCTGTTAGATTGATCCTTCTACCATTATGTAATGTCCTTCTTTGTCTCTTTTGATCTTTGTTGGTTTGAAGTCTATTTTATCAGAGACTAGGATTTCAACCCCTGCTTTTTTTTGTTCTCCATTTGCTTGGTAAATCTTTTTCCATCCCTTTATTTTGATTCTATGTGTGTCTTTGTATGTGAGATGGGTTTCTTGAATACAGCACACTGATGGGTTCTGACTTTTTATCCAGTTTGCCAGTCTGTGTCTTTTGATTGGGGC
>NW_016107891.1:782639-798703 GCF_001604975.1 Cebus imitator | reverse complement strand
CTTGATTGATTCGGTTATTAAAACTTGTGTTTGCTTCATGTAGTTCTCGTCCTGTGTTTTTTAACTCCAAGTCTCTTATGTTCTTCTCTATGCTGATTATTCTAGTTAGCATTTCATGTAACCTTTTTTCTTTTCTTTTTTTTCTTTCATTTGGTTCTTTTTATTAGAAATTGAGAATACAGCAAGTAGGGAAATCCCACATCAACGGAACCATCACACAGATCCCCTTCTGGAACCCCAACCTTCTATGATCCCCAAAAATGTGCTTTGTGTCTTTAGCAATTTATAAAGGGGAAGAGGGAAAATACTGAAAAAGGCCACTATTTAATGGTGAAAGAATGAAGCTGTAGAGGTCCCAACCAGCCTAGGGCCAAAAAAGAAAATTAAAAATCTGCACTGAGCAAGCAAGCCTCTGACTGCTGAGAGTAAGGCATTCAGGCGCCAACCTGGTGAGAGTTCTCAGAGAGCACTGTCAGGACAAGTGCACATGAGGCTGTTGGTAGTGAGTTGCACGTAGACGCACACATAGAAATGGGCACAAACATGCCCACATACACACCCAAAAGAGGGAGATCTCACTGGATTACACATCAGTAATGTTAATTTCATTTTTTCGAAGGGTTTGTGCTATGTTGAACCAGATTCTTGTAGCTTTGGGGTGTGGGTGACTGCGCCCAGAGGCTGCTACTTCTGTTGGTGTTGTGACAGGGCTGCATCTATACCCTGTATCCCAAAGTGCATGACCGAAGAGCAAGTCTGGCTTCTGATATGTGCTGTTGCTCCCATGAAACTAAGTGGGCTTCTGTCCAGATGGCCACTGTCCTATTGGACTATCCAGATGGCCACTGTCCTATTGGACTATGCTTTCTCAAAGGGATTAACACTGTTTTTTATTCTATCAGGCACTGCATCAGCTCATCCACTGAGTCTTTTACTTGGTCCACCTAGCACCCAGGGCAGTGACCCTATCCAGAACCAAAATACTCAAGATCTTCTCAATTTCTACACTAGATTCTTCCTTCCTGGATCCCAGCTTCTGCTGGAGATTGGAAGGGGAAGGGAGGAAAATAACTTGAGAAAACTCTACTGAGTAAATAGGAGACCCTTCCCATATTCCCAAACACCTATTGAGGATGCCAGTCCGCATGCCCAGGGCCTCACCGTTTAGTTCTAATACCACAATCCTAGGATATAATGGGGTCATCCCAAGTCTTTTTGGTTTCTTTGCATTGAGTTAGAACGTCTTCCTTTAGCTCTGAAACGTTTGTTATTATCCACCTTCTGAATCCTGTTTCCGTCCATTCTTCGCACTTCTTCTCAGTCAAGTTGTGATCTTGTGTTTTTGAGGAGTTGCGATCCCTGAAGGAGAAGAGGTGTTCTGGTCTTTGATGGTTTCACCTTTTTTGCACTGTTTTTTTCCCATCTTTGTGGATTTACCTGGCTGTGGTGTCAGAGAGCTGTTTGATGAGGTCACTTGTCTGCCTGTGGGCGCGCTACTGGGTTTCTAGGGACTCCTTCAGGTTACTAGGGAAGCTTCCTGTGTCTTTTTGTTTATGCTGGGAGATTAGGCCCACCTCTTCCGCTGACCTGTAGGCACTGCTGGGTTGTCAAGAACGCCGTCCTGTTGCCATGTAGGCTTCCTGTGATTTTTGTTAAAACATGTAGCCCAGTCCCACCCCTCTAGTGGTGGGTTGTGCCCTTCCTCCACTCGGCTAGATCATTCAGTGTTCATCTAAGACTGTGGCACTGGCTACGCAACCCATTAGAGTCAGAGCTTCAGCCCTCTGGGGTTTGTGGGGGAGGGTAGGGACCTGCCCAGCCACACCCGGCTGTGCCCCCTTTCAGCTTTCTCTCTCTCCGGGTGGGGGGAGGGGGTGATAGCTCAGTCTGCAGACTCTTATTCAACTCCACACTTGTAACTCCTGGCTCTTGTCTGGCAAAGATCCCCTGTTCTGTGTATTGCTAAGGCTTTGGGGGAAGAGCTGTATCTGGACTGGACCGCCAGAGGTGGAGCCTCCAACTTGCCGGTCAGATGCACTTTCTGGGTGAAGCAGCAGCCCTCCCTGCCTCGGTCTGCCCTGAGTGGGCTTTGCTCACCCTGGGACCAGACCCATTGAAATGCACCTGGTACCTCGGTTGGAGCTAGGAGGTCTCTGTGTTTCTGCGTCTCTCTAGCTGGGTGTTGTGTGCTGGAGTTGTGTCTAATCTGCCATCTTGAATCCTCCCTCTATTCCAAAATTATTAACAGACACCAAACCACACATGCAAGAAAGCTCAGTGAATACCAAGCAGGAGAAATACCAAAATAAACAAACAAAAAGCTACACATAAGCACATCATATTTAAACTACAGGAAAGCAAAGACAAAGAGAAAACCTTGAAAGAAGCCAGAGGGAGAAAAACACCTTATCATTAGAAGAACAAGAGTAAGAATTACAGAAACTTATCAGATACCATGAAATGAGAAGAAAGTGGAATGAAGCATTTAAAGTGTTGAAAGGAAAAACTCCACCAATATAGAGCTGTAGATCCAACTAAACAGTCCTTCAAAGTAAAGGAGAAATAAAGACTTTCTCATACAAACAAAAATTGAGGAAATATGTCACCAGTAGGCTTGTCTTGCAAAAAATGTTAAAAGAAGGTCTTCAGGGAGAAGGAAAATGATATAGATTAGAAACATGGATCTGGATTACAAAGCAAGAGTGTTCAAAGACACATAAATGAAGGTAATATAAAATATTTGTCTTATGTTTCAGTGGCCTAACAGGTAAAAGCTTGTTCAAAATAATAACAGCAATGATATACTGGATATAACTTATGAATAAGTGAAATGTATGACAGAAATGTTTAAGGGATGGGAGAAAGGGACTGGGAATTTTTTTAATAAGGTACCTGCACTTTCTGTGAAGCAGTATGGTGTTATTTGAAAGTGGATTTAGATTAGTTGTAAATGCATATTGCAAACTCTAAGACAACCACTTAAAATTTTTCCAAAGAGACATAAACAATATGCTAAGAGAAAAGAGAAAATTGAATCATATAAAATGTTCAACTAAAACCAGGAAATGAAAAAAAAAAAAAAAAAAAGAAAAAAAAAAAAAAAAAAAAAAAAAAAGAACCAGGGAAAAAAGAAAACAGTTATAAATCAGGTATATATTAATCAAATTATATCAATAATGACTTTAAATATGAATGGTCTAAATACACCAATTAAAACACAGATTATCAGAGTGGATAAAAAACAAAGAACCAACTATATATTGTCTACAAGAAACCCAATTTAAATATAAAGACCCAGATATATTAAAATTAAAGGATTAGAGAAATATATGCCATGCTATCGGCAATCAAAAGACAGCTTGAATAGCTGTAGAATATCCGATGAAGCAGATTTCAGAGCAAGAAAAATCTTCAGAGATAAAAATGGCCATTACATAATAAAAGGGTCAATTCGCTAAGAAGAAACAACAATCCTTCATGTACCTGTGCTTTCCTAAAAACAGCAATAAAATAGATGAGGCTAAAATCGATAGAACTGCAAGAAATAGACAAATCTACTTTTAGAGCTGGAAATTTCAACATCCTTCTCTCAAAAATCAACAGATTCAGCAGGCAGAAAATCAGTATATAATTGAACTGAAAGCACTGTTAATTAACTAGACCTGATTGACATAGAATGCTGCATCCAATAATAACAAAATATACATTCTTCTCAAGTTCACATGAAACATTTATCAAGAAAAATGACATCTTGGGCTTTAAAACACACCTTAACAAATTTAAAATAATTAAAATAATGCAAAGTATTCTCATAGACCACATTGGAATTAAACTAGTCATCAATAACAGAAAAATAGGAAGAAAACCTCCAAAATATTTGAAGATTAAACAGCATACATATAAATAACACATTGGTAAAAAATGAAATCTCAGAAAAAGTTAAAAAAAATTTCAACTAAATGAAAATAAAAATATAATTTATCAAAATTTTCAGAATGCAGCAAAAGCAGTGCTTAGAAGAAAATGCATAGTATTTAATGCATATGTTAGTAAGAAAGATATAAAATCAATAATATAAACTTTTACCTGAGGAAACTAGAGAGGAAAGTCAAATTAAGTCCAAATTAAGTAGAAAAAGTAAAATAGTAAAATTAGGGTGGAAATCAAAGAAATTGAAAACAGAAAATTAAGAGAGAAAATCAATAAAACCCAAATATAGTTCTTTCAAAAGAGCGATAAAATTAATAAGATTAATAAGCCTCCCCAGAATCTAAAGTGCAATTAAATTAAAACACACACACACACACACACACACACACACACACACACACACACACACACACGTTTATCAGAATGAAAGAACTCAGAAAAAAAAATTAATAAACCTCTAGCAAAGCTAAGCAAGAAAAAAAGAGAAGATAGAAATTATTAATACAGGCATACCTCATTTTTTTGTGCCTTGAATTAATGCACTTTACAGATATATGTTGCTCTGAAATCTGCTTCATCTGATATTGATACAGCCATTCAAGCTTAGCTTTCTTTTGATTGGTGATAGCATGGCATGTATTTCTCTAACCCTTTACTTTTAATATATCTGGGTCTTTATACTTAAACTGGGTTTCTTATAGACAACATATATCTGCAAAGTGCATGAATTCAAGGCACAGTAAAATGAGTATATATGCGTATGTGTATGTATATATGTATATATTTACAAATTGAAGGTTTGTGGATACTCTATACCATTTTTCTAACAGCATGTACTCACTTCATGTTTCAATGTCACATTTTCATAATTCTCACAATATTTCAAGCTTTTTCATTATTATTATATTATTATGGTGATCTATGACCAGTAATCTTTGACATTACTATTACAGTTATTTCAGGGTGCCATAAACTGCACTCATACATGATAGCAAAGAATTGATCAATGTTGTATGTGTTCTGACTGCTCCACTGACTGGCCATCCCCCATCTCTTTCCTTCTCTCAGGCCTCCCTATTCTCTAAAATACAACAATATGGAAATTAGGCCAATTAATAACCTTACAGTGGCCTTTATATGTTCAAATGAAAGGCAAAATTACATGTCTCTCCTTTAAATCAAAAGTTAGAAATGATAAAGCTTAGTAGAAAAGACATGTCGGAAGGTAGGACAGGCTGAAATCTAGGCTTTTTGTGCCAACCAGCTAAGTTGTGAATGCAAAGAAAGTTTCTGAACAAGGTTAAAGGTGCTTCTTCAGTAAACAAATAAATGATAAGAAAGTGAAACAGCCTTATTGTTTATCTGGAGAAAGTTTTAGTGGTCTAGATAAGCTGAAACCAGCCACAATAGTCCATTAAGCCAAATCCAGAGCAAGGCCTCAACTCTGTTCAATTCTATAAAGGCTGAGAGAAGCAAGGAAGCTGCAGAAGAAAAGTCTGAAGCTAGCAGGGCTGGTTCATGAGATTTAAGGAAAGAAGCCATTTGCAAGGTGAAGCAGCTAGTGCTGATAGAGAAGCTGCAAAAGATCTAGCTCAGAAAACTGATAAAGGTGGCTATACTGAGCAATAGATTTTCAGTGTAGACGAAACAGTCTTCTACGGGAAGAATATGTCATCTAGAACTTCCATAGCTAGAGAGAAGTCAATTCCTGACTTCAAAGCTTCTGAGGACAGGCTGACTCTCTTGTTAGGGGCTAATGTAGCTGGTGATTTTAAGTTGAAGCCAATGGTCATTTATTATTCTGAAAATCCTAGCATCCTTAATTATGCTACATCTATTTTGCCTGTGCTCTAGAAATGGAACAGCAAAGCCCAGGATTACATTAGATCTGTTTCCAGTTTTTTTTTAATTTTTAATTTTTGTGGGTACATAGTAGGTGAATATATATATGGAATATGGGATTTTTTATGATACAGGTATACAATGTGTAATAATTACATCTGGGTAAATGAGATATCCATCACCTCAAGCATTTATCCTTTGTGTTACAAACAATCCAAACGTAATTTTTAAGTTATTTTAAAATGTATAATTAAATTATTCTTAAATATAGTCACCCTGTTGTACTATCAAATACTGGAACACATTCATTCTTTTTACTTTTTCATACCCATTAACCATTCCCCATCTCTCTCTCTACTACACTTGCAGCCTCTGGTAACCATCATTCTGCTTTCTATCTCCACTGAGTCCAGTTGTTTTAATTTTTAGCTCCCGTGACTAAGTAAAAATGAAAAACGAAAGCGAAGCTTGTCCTTCTGTGCCTAGCTTATTTCACTCAACATAAATGACCTCCAGTGCCATCCATGTTGTTGCAAATGACAGGATCTTATATTTCATATGGCTGAATAGTACTCAATTGTGTATATGTACCACATTTTCTTTATTCATTCACCTGCTGTTAAACATTTTGGGTTCCTTCCAAATCTTGACTATTGTGAATAGTGCTGCAATAAACATGGAAGGGTAGATATCTCTTCAATACAGTTATTTTCCTTTGGGTATATACCCAACAGTGGGATTGCTGGATCATATGGTAGCTATAGTTTTCGTTTTTTGAGGAACCTCCAACTGATCTCCATAGTGGTTGTACTAATTTATATTCCCACTGACAGTGTATCAGGCTTCCCTTTTCTCCACATACTTGCCACTATTTTTATTGTTTGTCTTTTGGATAAAATCAGTATTATCTGGGCTGAGATGATCTCACTGTAGTTTTGATTTGCATTTCTCTAATGATCAATGAGGTTGAGCACCTTTTCATATGACTGTTTGCCATTTGTATCTCTTCTTCTCAGAAACATCTATTTAGATCTTTTGCCTTTTTTTTTTTTTTTTTTTTTTTTTTTTTTTTTTTTTGAGATGGAGTTTTGCTCTTGTCACCCAGGCTGGAGTGCAGTGGCACGATCTCGGCTCACTGTAACCTCCGCCTTCCATGTTCAAGTGATTCTCCTGCCTCAGCCTCCTGAGTAGCTGGGACTACAGGCACCTGCCACCATGCCCGGCTAATTTTTGTATTTTTAGTAAAGACGGGGTTTCACCACATTGGCCAGGCTGGTCTTGAACTCCTGACCTCAGGTGATCCCCCTGACTCAGCCTCCCAAAATGCTGGGATGGATTACAGGAGTGAGCCACTGCGCCCAGCGTCTTTTGCCCATTTTTTAACCCTTTTCCTTTTTAGAAAAAGAAAAGTGCAGCTTGCTGCCAGACTCATTTAATTTTATGTAAGCAAACTCGTTGAGGCTGGAGCAAATCTAACTGATTCAATGTAAAAATAAAATATAAGAATTGTTCTTGGAGATTTTTCTAAACAGAACTAACGTCAGGATCATCTGACTCATCAGAATCGTCTATTTTGGAAAACTCAGATTCTTCAAATGAATCTTCGGCCAACAACCGTACAAGAACAGTGTTAACATGATGTCTAGGAATGCTACATTTTCTAGGTTTTGACATTTTTATCAGTTGAGATTTACTGTGTTTTGTAAATGGAAATACCACTACTAAAAACAGAATACTATAAATAGAATTATGTATTTTGTTTCCAAAGTCAATTTAATGAAGCAATGAGAAAATAATATTTATCTTACTTTCACTTCCTTGGTTAATACTACAAACACCATTGGCAAATATTCTTAAGGCCAATGGGAAAAGGGCTAATAAGATTGTTAGATTTTTTTCCTATAGATTTGTTAAAGCTTTTTATATATTCTGAGTATTAATCTCTTGTCAGATGGGTAGTTTGTAAATACTGTCCCCCATTCTGTGGGTTGTCTCTTCATTTTGTTGTTTCCTTTGTTGTGCAGAAGTTTTTTTAACTTGATATGATCCAATTTGTCCATTTTTACTTTGGTTCTCTGTGCTTGCGGGATATTACTTAAGAAATCTTTGCCCAGTCAGATTTCCTGGAAAGATTCCCCAATATTTTCTTGTAGTAGTTTCATAGTTTGAGGTATTAGATTTAAGTCTTTAATCAATTTGGATTTGATTTTTGTACGTGGCAAGAGATAGCAGTTTAATTTCATTCTGCATATGGATATCCAGTTTTCACAGCACGATTTATTGAAGAGAGTCTTTTTCCTAATGTATATTCTTGGCATTTTTGTAAAAATGAGCTCACTGTAGATGTATGGATTTGTCTCTGATTTCTATTTTGTTCCTTTGGTTTATGAAACTGCTTTTATGCCAGTATCATGCTGTTTTGTTTACTATAGCTCTGTAGTATAATTTGAAATCAGGTAATGTAATCCTCCAGTTTTGCTCTTTTGTCTTAGGACAGCTTTGGCTATTCTGGGTCTTTTATGGTTCCATATACATTTTAGAATTGTTTTGTTTTTTTTTCTGTTTCTGTAAAAAATGTCACTGGTATTTTGATAAGGATTGCTATGAATTTGTAGATTGCTTTGGGTAGTATGGACATTTTGACAATATTGATTCTTCCAATCCATGAACATAGAATATCTTTTCTTTTTTTTTGTATGTCCTCTTCAATTTCTTTCATCAATATTTTATAGTTTTCATAGCAGAGATCTTTCACTTCCTTGGTTGAATCTCAGGTATTTGATTTTATTTGTAGCTATTGTAAATGGGATTACTCTCTTGATTTCTTTTTC
This sequence comes from Cebus imitator, assembly GCF_001604975.1. Lineage (NCBI taxonomy): Eukaryota > Metazoa > Chordata > Mammalia > Primates > Cebidae > Cebus > Cebus imitator. The sequence goes on along the minus strand of NW_016107891.1, from coordinate 790,100 downwards.
AGATTGTTCACTGTTGGCATATAGTAATGCTACTGATTTTTGTACGTTGATTTCATATCCTGCGATGTTACTGAATTTGTTTTATTAGTTCCAATAGGTTTCTGGTGGGGTCTTTAGGTTTTTCCAATATAAGATTATAACATCCGAAAACAAGGATAATTTAACTTCTTCCTTTCCAATTTGGAGACCCTTTATTTCTTTCTCTTGTATGATTGCTCTGTCTAGGACTTCCAATACTATGTTAATAACAGTGGTGAAAATAGGCATCCTTGTCATGTTCTGATCTTAGAGGAAAGGTTTTAAATTTTTCCCCATTCAGCATAATACTAGCTATGGGCCTGTCATATATGGCTTTTATTATGCTGAGGTATTTTATAATGAAGCAATGTCAAATATTATCAAATGCTTTTTCAGTATCTATTGAAATGGTCGTGTTTTTTGTCCTCCATTCTGTTGATAGGATGTATCATATTGATCCATCTGCATATGTTGAACCATCTTTGCATCCCTGGGATAAATGCCACTTGGTCATAATGAATGATCTTCTCAATGTAATGTGCAACTCGGTATGCTAGTATTTTGTTGAGGATTTTTGCATCAATGTTCATCAGGGATGTTGGCCTGTAGTTTTCTTTTCTTGATATGTCTCTGTCAGCTTTGGTATCAGAGCAATATGGCCTTATAGAATGAGTTTGGAAGTATTCTCTCCTTCTTTGTTTCTTGGTATAGTTTGAGTAGGATTGATATTAGTTCTTTAAATGTTTTCTTAGATTTCAACAGTGAAGCCATTGGGTCCCAGGCATTTCTGTGCTGGGAGACTTTAATCCTATTGCTTGTTTCTGGTCTGTTGAGGTTTAAATTTCTTCATGGTTCATCTTAGTAGGTTATATGTATCCAGGAATTTAATCTATTTATTCTAGATTTCCCAATTTATTGCCACATAGTTGCTCAGAGTAGCCACTATTGGTCTTTTGAATTTTTGTGGTATTGGTTGTGATATTTTCTTTTTCATCTCTAATTTTACTTATTTGCATCTTTTATCTTTTTTTTCTTAGTGACTCTGTCTAAAATTTTGTGAATTTTGTTTATACTTTTTTAAAACCCAACTTTTTGTTTTGTTGATATTTTCTATTATTTTCTTCATTTTAATTTCATTTATTTTTGCTCTGATCTTTATTTTCTCTACTAACTTTTGGTTTGGTTTGCTCTCACTTTTCTAGTTCTAGTGGCATCATTCAGTTATTTATCTGAAGTTTTTATTCTTTGTTAATGTAGACACATATTATAGCTATAAACTTTGCTCTTAGTCATGCTTTTACTGTATCTGATACATTTTCATATGTTGTGTTTCAAGGAATTTTTCAATTTACTTTTTAATTTCTTCATTGACCCACTGTTTATTCAGGAGCATATTGTTTAATTTCCTTGTATTTGTATAGTTGCCAGAATTCCTTTTATTATTGATTTCCAGTTTGTGATCAGAAAAGACACTTGATATTGTTTCAATTTTTTGAATATTTTAAGACTTTTTTTGTTACACCGAAATATGATCTATCCTTGAGAATGATCCATGTGCTGAGGAAAAGAATGTGTATTTTGTAGCTGTTGAATCAAACATTCTGTAAATATCTATTAGATTCATTTAGTTTACAGTGCAGACTAAGTCTGAACTTCTATGTTGATTTTTTGTTGGATATCTGTCCAGTGCTGAAAGTGGGATGTTGAAGTCTTCAGTTATTATTGTATTGGGTTCTCACTGTTTAGCTCAAATAATATTTGCTTTATATATCTGGGTTCTCCCGTGTTGAGTGTGTATGTATTTACAATTGTTATATCATCTTGCAGGATTGACCCTATTATCATTATATAGTGTCTTTCTTTGTCTCTTCTTATAGCTTTTGTCATGAAATCTAGTTCGTCTGTATATGTATAGCTACTTCTGCTAAATTTTTGGTTTCCATTGGCATGGAATATTCTTTTCTCTTCATTTATTTCTAACCTATGTGAGTGTTTAAAGGTGAAGTGTTTTTCTTGTAAGCAACAAGTCAATGGATATTACCTTTTAATCCATTCAGCCATTCTATGTCTTTTCATTGGAGAGTTTAGTCCATTTACATTCAATGTTATTTTTGATAAGCAATGACGTACTCTTGTCATTTTGTTATTTGTTTTCTGGTTATTTTGTGATATTCTCATCCTTATTTCTTTCCTTTGTGTGTTCTTTCATGTGAAGGTTAATTTTCTCAGGTGATATGATTTAATTTCTTGCTTTAATTAATGTATTTATTTTTGAGATAGAGTCTCACTCTGTCGGCCAGGCTGGAGTGCAGTGGCTTGATCTTGGCTCATTGCAACCTCTGCCTCCTGGGTTCAAGTGATTCTCCTGCCTCAGCCTCCTGAGTTGCTGGATCACAGGCATGTGCCCCAACACCCAGCTAATTTTTGTATTTTTAGTAGAGATTGGTTTTCACCATGTGGCCAGGCTGGTCTTGAACTCCTGATCTCAGGTGATCTGCCTGCTTCAACCTCCCAAAGTGCTGGGATTACAGGAGAGAGCCACCATGCCTGGCCATGCCTTTATTTTTAGTGTATTCAGTATGTCTTTTTTTTTTTTTTTTTGAGACAGAGTCTCACTCCATTGCTAGGTGCCAGGCTGGAGTGCAGTGGTGCAATCTCGGCTCACTGCAACCTCTGCCTCCCGGGTTCAAGCATTCTTCTGCCTCAGCCTCCTGAGTAGCAGGGACTACAGGCATGCACCACCATGCCCAGTTAATTTTTGTATTTTTCAGTAGAAAACGTTCTTTGAAGCCAATGAGAACGAAGACACAATGTACCAGAATGTCCGGGACACATTTAAAGCAATGTCTAGAGGGAAATTTATATCAATACATGCCCCCATGAGAAGCAAGGAAAGATCTAAAATCGACATCCTGTCATCAAAATTGAAAGAGTTAGAGGAGCAAGATCAAAAAAGCTTAAAAGCTAGCAGAACTCGAGAAATAACAAAGATCAAAGCAGAACTGAAGGAGATTGAGACACAAATAACACTTCAAAAAATCAAGAAAACCAGGAGCTGGTTTTTTGAAAAGAACAAAATAGACCACTAGCCAGACTAATAAAAACGAAAAGGGAGAAGAATCAAATAGATGCAATAAATGCACATAAACCAGTAAACCTGAAAGAAATAGATAAATTCCTGGACATTTGCACCCTCCCAAGCCTAAACCAGGAAGAAGTTGAAACCTCTAATAGACCAATAACAAGGGCTGAAGTTGAGGCAGCAATTAATAGTGTACTAATAAAAAAAAGTCCAAGTCCAGATGGGTTCACAGCTAAATTCTACCAGATGTACAAAGAGGAGCAGGTACCATTCTTTCAGAAACTATTCCAAACAACACAAAAAGAGGGAATCCTTCCCAAATCATTTTATGAGACCATCATCCTGATACCAAAACCCAGCAGAGACTCCACAAAAAAAGAAAACTTCAGGCCAATATCCATGATGAACATAGATGCAAAAATCTTCAGTAAAATAGTGGAAAACCATTGCAATAGCACATCAAAAAGCTTATCCATCACGATCAAGTAGGCTGTATTCCAGGGATGCAAGGCTGGTTCAACATATGCAAGTCTATAAATGTAATCTACCACATAAACAGAACCAAAGGCAAAAACCACAGAATTATCTCCATAGATGCAGAGAAGCCTTCCACAAAATTCAACAGCACTTTATGCTAAAAACTCTCAATAAACAATGTATTGAAGGAACATATCTCAAAACAATAAACGCTATTTACGACAAACCTACAGCCAATATCATACTGAATGGGCAAAAACTGGAAGCATTCCCTTTGAAATCTGGCACTAGACAAGGATGCCCTTTCTCACCACTCCTATTCATTATAGTATTGGAAGTTCTAGCCAGAGCAATTAGGCAAGAAAAAAAAATAAAATGTATCCGATTAGGAAAAAGAGGAAGTCAAATTGTCTCTATCTGCAGATGACATGATTGTATATTAAGAAGAACCCATCATCTCAGCCCCAAATCTCCTTAAACTGTTAAGCAACTTCAGCAATGTCTCAGGATACAAAATCAATGTGCAGAAATCACAAGCATTTCTATACACCAATTACAGATTTAAAGAGAGCCAAATCATGAGCAAACTCCCATTCGCAATTGCTACAAAGAGAATAAAATACCTAGGAATACAACTAACAAAGGATGTAAAGGACCTCTTCAAGGATAAATACAAACCACTGCTCAACAGAATAAGAGAGGACACAAACAGATGGAAAAACATTCCATGCTTATGGTTAGGAAGAATCAATGTTGTGAAAATGGCTATAATGCCCAAAGTAATTTATAGATTCAATGCTATCCAAATCAAGCCGCCTATGACTCTCTTCACAGAACAGGAAAAAACCATCTTAAACTTCTTATGGAACCAAAAGAGAGCCCGCATAGCCAAGACAATCCTAAGCAAAAAGAACAAAGATCGAGGCATCATGCTACCTGATTTCAAACTATACTACAAACCTACAGTCATCAAAACAGCATGGTACTGGTACCAAAACAGAGATATAGACCAGTGGAACAGAACAGAGGCCCTGGAGGCAACAGCACACATCTACAACCATCTGATTTTTGATAAACCTGACAAAAACAAGCAATGGGGAAAAGATTCCCTGTTTAATAAATGGTGTTGGGAAAACTGGCTAGCCATGAGCAGAAAGCAAAAACTGGACCCCTTTCTGACACCTTACACTAAAATTAACTCCAGATGGATTAAAGACTTAAACATAACGTCTAACACCATAAAACCCCTAGAAGAAAAACTAGGCATAACCATTTAGGACATAGGCATAGGCAAGGACTTCACGACTAAAACACCAAAAGCATGAGCAACAAAAGCCAAAAAAGACAAATGGGATCTAATTAAACTCCAGGGCTTCTGTACAGCAAAAGAAACAATCATTAGAGTGAACCAGCAACCAACATAATGGGAAAATATTTTTGCAATCTACCTATCTGACAAAGGGCTAATATTCAGAATCTACAAAGAACTAAAACTACAGGTATTGATCGACTTACAACCTATGCAACTTATGACCATTCGACTTTACGACCACAATCGCTAGTCACGACTGCTCCGTGTCTGGCAGCGCAAACGTTGCACAGCTGGGCATACGACAGTGCGGATCAGCTTCCGGCAGCACTACCATCTCTGCGTGCACCATTTCAACTGTTATCCCAGACTCGGTACAGCAATTTGTGTTTTGTGTCTTGGATATTTTTCATCAAACCCCTCCCAATAAACTTCTTATACATTTTGAAGCAATGGGCCCAAGCATCAAATGATTTGCAAGGATTGAACGGATGGCGCATGATGTATTTCATCCGTATCGTGAAATTTATGAAAAGAAAAAGAAACACACAATTCAGACAAAGCTCACCATGTTTATGAAAAAAACAGCCCCAGTAACACCAACTGCTGCCTCAGATGATGACATCAATGATCCGCAGCCAAGAACCAGTGGCCAATAAAATGTTTCGTACATGTTTATATATATTGATATGTTTTGCAATTGGGAAAATGTTTCCTATGTTATTTTTTACACCTGTATTTTGTATTTTTCTATGCACCTGTATTTTGTAATTTTGTATGTTTTGCAAATATTAAACCAGTTGTACTGGTAATGCAGTGTTTTACTTAAACCTGACGAATGCAAAAATAAGAAACAAAACATTGAGATGATACAAATGGCATGAAATGAACAAAGAAAATTATGATATATAACAATGAAAGAAAATTACGATAAAATATGACTTAAAGATTTTTATAACATCATTTCACAGTACTGTACATATAGCCTACTCAACTTACGACCAAAACATGTTACAACCGGTCTGTCGGAACCAATCATGGTCGTAAGTCGAGCACTAGCTGTAATTTACAAGAAAAAAACAAACCCATTCAAAAGTAGGTGAAGGATATGAACAGACACTTTTCAAAAGAAGACATTTATGCAGCCAACAAACATATGAAAAAATGCTCATCATCACTGGTCATTAGAGAAATGCAAATCAAAACTACATTGATATGCCATCTCACATCAGTTAGAATGGTAATCATTAAAAAATCTGGAGACAACAGATGCTGGAGGGGATGTGGAGAAATAGAAACACTTTCACCCTGTTGGTGAGAGTGTAAACTAGTACAATCATTGTGGAAGACAGTGTGGCGATTACTCAAGGATCTAGAAATGGAAATTCCATTTGACCCAGCAATTCCATTACTGGGTATATATCCAAAGGATTACAAATTGTTCTTTTTTAAAGACACATGCACACGTATGTTCATTGTAGGACTGTTACAATAGCAAAGACCTGGAATCAACCCAAATGCCCATTGATGATAGATTGGACAGGGAAAATGTGGCACATATACACCATGAAATACTGTGCAGTCATAAAAAATGATGAGTTTGTGTCCTTTGTAGGGACATGGATGAAGCTGGAAACCATCATTCTCAGCTGACACAAGAACAGAAAACTAAACACTACGTATTCTCACTCATAGGTTCTTCTTTTTTTTCTATTGCATTTTAGGTTTGGGGGTACACGTGAAAAACATGCAAGATTGTTGCATAGGTACACACATGGCAGTGTGATTGGCTGCCTTCCTCCCCTTCACCTATATCTGGCATTTCTCCCCATGCTATCTCTCCCCACCTCCCCACCTCCCCGTCCCTCCACGATTTCCCCCCAACAGACCCCAGCGTGTAGTGCTCCCCTCCCTGTGTCCATGTGTTCTCATTGTTCAACACCCACCTATGAGTGAGAACATGCAGTGTTTGATTTTCTGCTCTTGCATCAGTTTACTGAGAATGATGGTTTCCAGGTTGATACATGTCCCTACAAAGGACACGAACTCATCATTTTTGATTGCTGCATAATCCATCTGGAGTTAATTTTAGTGTAAGGCGTCAGGAAGGGGTCAAGTTTCTGCTTTCTGCACATGGCTAGCCAGTTTTCCCAACACCATTTATTAAACAGGGAATCCTTTCCACATTGCTTGTTTTTTTCAGGTTTGTCAAAAGATCAGATGGTTGTAGATATGTTGTGTCACCTTTGAGGCCTCTGTTCTGTTCCATTGGTCTATATCTCTTTTTTTAGTACCAGTACCATGCTGTTTTGATTATTGTAGCATTGCAGTATAGTTTGAAGTCCAGTAGTGTGATGCCTCCTGCTTTGTTCTTTCTGCTTAGAATTGACTTGGCTACGCGGGCTCTCTTTTGGTTCCATATTAAGTTTAAGGTGTTTTTTTTTTTTCCAGTTCTGTGAAGAAGGTCATTGGTAGTTTTTTGGGAATAGCGTTGAATCTGTAAATTACTTTGGGCAGTATGGCCATTTTCATGATATTGATTCTTCCTAACCATGAACATGGAATGTTTCTCCAT
>NW_016107891.1:780375-782179 GCF_001604975.1 Cebus imitator | reverse complement strand
TGAATAGGAGTGGTGAGAGAGGGCATCCTTGTCTAGTGTCAGATTTCAAAGGGAATGCTTCCAGTTTTTGCCCATTCAGTATGATATTGGCTGTTGGTTTGTCGTAAATAGCTTTTATTATTTTGAGATACGTTCCATCAATACCTAGTTTATTGACGGTTTTTAGCATAAAGGGCTGTTGAATTTTATCAAAGGCCTTCTCTGCATGAATTGAGATAATCATGTGGTTTTTTTTGTCTTTGGTTCTGTTTATGTGGTAAATTACATTTATAGACTTGCTTATGTTGAACCAGCCTTGCATCCGTGGGATGAAGACTACTTGATCATGGTGGATTAGCTTTTTCATGTGCTGTTGCAATCGGCTTGCTAGTATTTTCTTGAAGATTTTTGCATCTATGTTCATCATGGATATTGGCCTGAAGTTTTCTTTTCTTGTTGAGTCTCTGCCGGGTTTTGGTATCAGGATGACGTTTGTCTCATAAAATGATTTGGGAAGGAATCCCTCTTTTTGGATTATTTGGAATAGCTTCAGAAGGAATGGTACCAGCTCCTCTTTGTATGTCTGGTAGAATTCAGCTGTGAACCCTTCTGGACCTGGGCTTTTTTTGGGTGGTAGGCTCTTAATTGCTACCTCAACTTCAGACCTTGTTATTGGTCTATTCACGGTTTCAACTTCTTCCTGGTTTAGGCTTGGGAGGAGGCAAGTATCCAGGAATTTATCTATTTCTTCCAGGTTTACTAGTTTATGTGCCTAGAGTTGTTTGTAACAATCTCTGATGATGGTTTGAATTTCTGTGGATTCTGTGGTGATATCCCCTTTATCATTTTTTATTGCATCAATTTGGTTATTCTCTCTTTTCTTTTTTATTAATCTGGCTAGTGGACTGTCTATTCTGTTGATCTTTTCAAAAAACCAGCTCCTGGATTTATTGATTTTTTTCAAGGGCTTTTTGTGTCTCTGTCTCCTTCAGTTCTGCTCTGATCTTAGTTATTTCTTGTCTTCTGCTAGGTTTTGAGTTTTTTTGATCTTGCTCCTGTAGCTCTTTCAATTTTAATGCTAGGGTTTCAATTCAGGTCTCTCCTTGCTTCTCATGTGGGCACTTATTGCTATATATTTTCGTCTAGAGACTGCTTTAAATGTGTCCCAGAGATGCTGGTATGTTGTGTCTTCATTCTCGTTGGTTTCAAAGAACATCTTTATTTCTGCCTTCATTTCATTGTTTATCCAGTCAACATTCAAGAGCCAGTTGTTCAGTTTCCATGAAGCTGTGCGGTTCTGAGTTAGTTTCTGCATTTTGAGTTCTAGCTCGATTGCACTGTGGTCTAAGAGACTGTTTGTTATGGTTTCTGTTCTTTTGCATTTGCTCAGGAATGATTTATTTCCAATTATGTGGTCAATTTTAGAATAGGTGTGATGTGGTGCTGAGAAGAATGTATATTCTGTGTATTTGGGGTGCAGAGTTCTGTAAATGTCTATTAGGTTTTGTTGTTCCAGGTCTGAGTTCAGGTCCTGGATATCCTTGTTAATTTTTTCTCTGGTTGATCTGTCTAATATTGACAATGAGGTGTTAAAGTCTCCCACTGTTATTGTGTGGGAGTCTAAGTCTCTTTGTAACTCATTAAGAACTTGCCTTATGTATCTCGGTGCTCCTGCATTGGGTGCGTATATATTTAGGATCGTTAGCTCTTCTTGTTGCATTGATCCTTTTACCATTATGTAATGTCCTTCTTTGTCTCTTTTGATCTTTGTTGCTTTAAAGTCTATTTTATCAGAGACGAGAATTGCAACTCCTGCTTTTTTTTG
>NW_016107891.1:771502-779580 GCF_001604975.1 Cebus imitator | reverse complement strand
TCTCGGTAGCATTTCGTCAAGTCTTTTTTCAAGGTTCTTAGTTTCTTTGCATTGGGTTAGAACATGTTCTTTTAGCTCACTATAGTTTCTTATTACCCACCTTCTGAAGTCTGATTCTGTCATTTCATCACACTCCTTCTCCATCCAGCTTTGTTCCCTTGCTGGTGAGGAGTTGTGATCCCTTTTAGGAGGAGAGGTGTTCTGGTTTCGGGTGTTTTCATCCTTTTTGCACTGGTTTCTTCCCATGTTTGTGGGTTTATCCACCTGTTGTTTTTGTAGTTACTGACTTTCAGATTGGGTCTCTGAGTGAACTTCCAGTTTGTGGATGCTGAAGTTACTCCTTTTCCTTAGCTTTCCTTCTAACAGTCTGGCCCCTCTGCTGTAAGACTGCTGAGGTCCACTCTAGGCCCTGCTTGCTGGGGTATCACCTGCAGTAGCTGCAGAACAGTAAGGGTTGCTACCAGTTTCCTCTTCTCCTATCTTTGTCCCAGAAGTATGCCCGCCATATGTCAGTCTGTTCTCTCCTTTATGAGGTGACTCTTTGGTTATACGGGGGTCAGGGAGCTGCTTGTGAGACAGTCTGTCCTTTATTGGAGCTCAAGTCCTGAGCTGTGAGCTCCGTTGTTCATTCAGAGTTGCTGGGCAGGTACTTTTAGGTCTGCTGCAACAGAACTCATAATCTCCTTTCTTTTTTCCCCCCCAGGTGCTCTGTCCCAGGGAGTTAAGGCTTTATTTATGAATTTCCATTGTGCTGCTGCCTTTTTTTTTTCTTTCAGGGCTGCCCTGCCCAGCGAGAAGGCAGCCTAGTCACTGTCTGCCTGCAGAGGCTTTGCTGAGCTGCTCTGGGCTCCGCCCAGCTGCTGTGTGATCTTCCCTGCAGTCCTGTTTGTATGGGTGTAGTTAGAACTGCCTTGGCGATGGTGGCCTGCCTTGTTATGGCGGACTCTCTCTGTAGTGGCAGGTTGCCTCGGCAATGGTGGGCTGCCTCAGCAATGGTCAGACTGCCTCCTTAGTGGTGCAGTGTCTCAGTAATGGTGGACGCCCCTCCCCCACAGAGCCTGACTGTCCCGGGTTCAGCTGTTCTTGCTGTGAAACTCTCAACCCAGAGTGTTTTCAATTACTGCTTTTTTTTTTTTTTTTTGTGGGAGGTGTGTGTGTGGGACCAGTCAAACCTGATCACCTGGCTCCCTGACTCAGAGTCTTTTTTGTTGTTGGTGGTGGTGAATGGTCGACTCTCTCCCAGTGTTCCAGTCACCTGTTGAAAAGATGCCGGGATCTCCCATGCTGCAACTCACTGAGCTGGCTGAAACAGCAGTGCTGAGATTCCTGGCAGGTTTTTTGCCTAGGAGTCTCCTTGCCTGACTTGCTATTTCAGATGAATGGGCGACTCAGCCATCTCAGGGCTCCAATCACCAGCTAAGAGAACACCCAATCCCGTGTCTTTTGTACAGAGAACCACTGCGCCAGGGCGCAGGCAAAGCAGCCGAGCGGGCCGAAACAGCTGTGCCGGTGGAAATAGCCGCACTGGCGACCTGTGGGGCTCCTCCGCCTGGGAATCTACTGGTCTGTGGGCAATAAAAATCCGTCTGGAAATGCGGCGTCCACTCACCCTCTGCACTTTCACTGGGAGCTGCAATCCTGAGCTGTTCCTAGTTGGCCATCTTCCCCCAGTTGACCATTGACTATTTTCGGGTTCTTCTTAGTATACAATCATGTCATCTGCATATAGAGACAATTTGACTTCCTCTTTTCCTAATCGAATACGCTTTATTTTTTCTTCTTGACTAATTGCTCTGGCTAGAACTTCCAATACTATAATGAATAGGAGTGGTGAGAAAGGGCATCCTTGCCTAGTGCCAGATTTCAAAGGGAATGCTTCCAGTTTTTGCCCATTCAGTATGATATTGGCTGTAGGTTTGTCGTAAATAGTGTTTATTGTTTTGAGATATGTTCCTTCAATACATTGTTTATTGAGAGTTTTTAGCATAATCATGTGATTGAAATAATCATGTGATTTTTGTCTTTGGTTCTGTTTATGTGGTGGACTACCTTTATAGACTTGCGTATGTTGAACCAGCCTTAAATCCCTGGGATGAAGCCTACTTGATCATGATGGAAAAGCTTTTTGATGTGCTGTTGCAATCGGTTTGCCAGTATTTTATTGAAGACTTTTCCATCTATGTTCATCATGGATATTGGCCTAAAGTTTTCCTTTTTTTGTTTGGTCTCTGCCAGGTTTTGGTATCAGGATGACATTGGTCTCATAAAATGAGTTGGGGAAGATTCCCTCTTTTTGTATTGTTTGAAATAGTTTCAGAAGGAGTGGTACTAACACCTCTTTTTACGTTTGGTAGATTTCGGCTGTGAACCCATTTGGACCTGGCTTTTTTTGGTTTGTAGGCTATTAATTGCTGCCTCAACTTTAACCCTTGTTATTGGTCTATTCAGGGTTTTGACTTCTTCCTGGTTTAGGCTTGAGAGGGTGCAAGTGTCCAGGAATTTATCCATTTCTTCCAGGTTTACTGGTTTGTGTGCCTTAAGTTGTTTGCAGTAATCTCTGATGGTAGTATGTATATCTGTAGAATCGGTAGTGATATCCCTCTTATCATTTTCTATTGCATCATTTTCTATTGCATCAGTTTGATTAATCTCTCTTTCTTTTTTCTTAATCTTTTTATTTTGTTGATCTTTTCATAAAACCAGCTCCTGGATTTATTGATTTCCTGAAGGATGTTTTGTGTCTCCATCTCCTTCAGTTTGGCTCTGATCTTAGTTTTTTCTTGTCTTCTGCTAGGTTTTGAGTTTTTTTGATCTTGCTTCTCTAGCTTTTTCAATTTTGATGATAGGGTGTTGATTTCAGATCTTTCCTTGCTTCTCACATGGGCATTTATTGCTATAAATTTTCCTCTAGACACTGCTTTATGCGTGTCACAGAGATTCTGGTACATTGTGTCTTCCTTCTCATTGGTTTTGAAGAAGATCTTTATTTCTGCCTTCATTTCATTGTTTATCCAGTCGACATTGAAGAGCCAGTTGTTCAGTTTCCATGAAGTTGTGCAGTTCTGAGTGAGTTTCTTAATCCTGAGTTCTAATTTGATTGCACTGTGGTCTGAGGGACTGTTTGTTACGATTTTTGGTCCTTTGTATTTGTTGAAGAGTGATTTACTTTCAATTATGTGGTCAGTTTTAGAGTAGGTGTGATGTGGTGCTGAAAAGAATGTATATTCTGTGGATTTTGGGTGCAGAGTTCTGTATATATCTATTAGACTTGCTTGGTCCAGGTCTGAGTTCAAGTCCTGGATATCCTTGTTAATTTTCTTTCTTGTTGTTTGTCTATTATTGACAGTGGAGTGTTAAAGTCTCCCACTATTATTGTGTGGGAGTCTAAGTCTCTTTGTAGGTCGTTAAGAACTTGCTTTATGTATCTGGGTGCCCCTGTATTGGGTGCATATATATTTAGGATTGTTAGCTCTACTCGTTGCATTGATCCTTTTACCATTATGTGATGCCCTTCTTTGTCTCTTTTGATCTTTGTTGGTTTAAAGTCCATTTTATCAGAGAGTAGGATTGCCACCCCTGCTTTTTTTTTTGCTCTCCATTTGTTTGGTACATCTTCCTCCATTTTTATTTTGAGCCTATGTGTGTCCTTGCACGTGGGATGGTTTTCCTGGATACAGCAAACCGATGGTTTTTGATTTTTATCCAATTTGCCTGTCTGTGTCCTTTGATTGGAGCATTTAGCCCATTTACATTTAAGGTTAACATTGTTATGTGTGAATTTTATCCTGCCATTTTGATGCTAGCTGGTTATTTTGCCCATTAGTTGACACAGTTTCTTCATTGTGTTGATGCCTTTTACCATTTGGTACATTTTTGGCACGACTGGTAGTAGTTGTTCCTTTCTATGTTTAGTGCTGCTTTCAGGATCTCTTGTAAGGCAGGCCTGGTGGTGATGAAAACTCTCAGCAATTGCTTGTGCATAAAGGATTTTATTTATCCTTCACTTATGAAGCTTAGTTTGGCTGGATATGAAATTCTAGGTTGAAAGTTCTTTTCTTTATGGATGGTAAATATTGGCCCCACTCTCTTCTGGCTTGTAGGGTTTCTGTGGAGAGAGCCACTGTGAGTCTGATCGGCTTCCCTTTGTGTGTAACCCGATCTTTATCTCTGGCTGTCCTTAGCATTTTTTCCTTCATTTCAGCCAGCGGTGATTCTGACAATTATGTGCCTTGGGGTTGCTCTTCTTGAGGAATATCTTTGTGGTGTTCTCTGTATTTCCTGTATTTGAATGTTGGCCTGCCTTGCTAGGTTGGGGAAGTTCTCCTGGATCATATCCTGAAGAGTGTTTTCCAGCTTGGATTCATTCTACCAGTAATATTCAGGTACACTGATCAAGCGTAGATTGGGTCTTTTCACATAATCCCATATTTCTTGGAGCCTTTGATTATTTCTTTTCATTCTTTTTTCTGTAATCTTACCTTTTCATTTTATTTCATTGAGCTCATCTTCAGTCTCTGATATCCTTTCTTCTGCTTGGTCAATTCAGCTATTGAAACTTGTGTATGTTTCACGAAGTTCTCATGTTGTGTTTTTTAGCTCCATTAAGTCATTTATATTCTTCTCTAAGGTGTTTATTTTCATTAGGTATCCATCAATCTTTTTTTGAAGGTTCTTAGTTTTTTGGCATTGGGTTAGAGCATGTTCTTTTAGCTCAGATAAGTTTCTTATTACCCACCTTCTGAAGCCTGTTTCTGTCAATTCATCAGACTCATTCTTTATCCAGTTTTGTTCATTTGCTGGTGATGAGTTGTGATCCCTTTGAGGAGGAGAGGTGTCCTGGTTTTGTGTGTTTTCATCCTTTTTGCACTGGTTTCTTCCCATCTTTGTGGATTTATCTGCCTGTAGTCTTTGTAGTTGGTGACTTTCAGATGGGGTCTCTGAGTGGATGTCCTTTTTGTTGATGATGAAGTTGTTTCTTTCGTTTTTTAGTTTTCCTTCTAACAGTCAGGCCCCTCTGCTGCAGGACTGCTGGAGGTCCATTCCAGACCCTGCTTGCTTGTGGATCACCTGCTTTGGCTGTACAACAGCATGGGTTGCTTCCAGTTTCTTTTTCTCTTATTAGTCCCAGAAGGATACCTGCCAGATATCAGCCTGAGCTCTCCTTTATGAGGTGACTCTTTGGATATACGGGGGTCAGGAAGCTGCTTGAGGAGACAGCCTGTCCCTTATAGGAGCTCAAGTGCTGAGCTGTGAGCTCTGTTGTTCTGTTCAGAGTTGCTGGGCAGGTACGTTTCCTTTATTTATAAGTTCCTGATGTGCTGTGCCTTTTTTCAGAGCTGCCCTTCCCAGCAAGGAGGTAGTCTAGTCACAGTCTGCCAGCAGAGGCATTGGTGAGCTGCTGTGGGGTCTTCCCAGCTGCTGTGTGAACTTTCTCATGGTTTTGTTTGTAGAGGTATAGTTAGAACTGCCTCAGTAATGGCGGTCACCTTCAGTAATGGCAGACTGTCTCTGTAATGGTGGACTGCCTCAGTAACAGCAGACTGCCTCAGTAATGGCAGATTGCCTCGGTAATGGTGGACTGTCTTGGTAATGGCGGACTGCCTCAGTAGTGGTGGACTCCTTCGATAATGGTGGACGACCTTCCCCCAACAGAGCTGGACCATCCCAGGTTCAGCTGTGCTTGCTGTGAAGCTCTTAATCCAGAGCATTTCAGATTGTTAATCTTTGTTGGATTGGGACCCTCTGAGCCAGGTCACCTGTTCCCTGTTTTAGCCCCCTTTTTTTCAGTTGAATGGGTGGCTCTGTCTCCCAGGCATTCCAGGCACCAGTTGAAACAGCTGCCTAGACTTGTGTGTTTTTGTGTGGAGACCCGCTGTGCTGGCTGAAACAGCCATGCTAGAAACTCATGATGCTTTTCAGCCTGGGAACCTCCTGGTCTGTGGGTAGTAACAACTTGTTTGGAAATGCAGTGTTCACTCACCCTCTGCATTGTTCTCACTGGGAACTGCACTCCAGAGCTTTTCTTATTCAGCCATTTTGGATGCCCTTTTTTTTTTTTTTTTGAGGTAGAGTCTCACTCTGTCATCCAGGTTGGAGTGCAGTGGCACATTCTCAGCTCACTGCATCTTTCAACTCCTTGGTTCAAGTGACTCTCTTGCCTCAGCCTCCTGAGTAGCTGGGATAACAGCCATACACTACCATGCCCAGCTGATTTTTTTTTTTTTTTGCATTTTTAGTAGAGACAGGGTTTCACCATGTTGGCCGAGATGGTCTTGATCTCCTGACCTCATGATCCACCTGTCTTGGCCTCCCAAACTGCTGGGATTACAGGCATGAGCCACCACACCCAGCCCTTTTTATTTTTTAAACAATAAAATAGACTGCCAGCTTACTAATAAAAAGAGAGAAGATCTAAATAAACACAATTAAAAATGACAAAGGGGATATTACCACTGACCCCACAGAAATATAAATAATCATTGGGATATTATGAATACTTCTATATACATAAGCTAGAAAATCTGGAAGAAGTTGATAAATTCCTGGACACATATACACTTCCAAGACCAACAACAGGCTTGGAAGTTGAATCAGTAATATACAGCCTACCAAACAGAAAAAGCCCAGGACCAGATGGATTCATAGTCAAATTCTGTCACATGTACAAAGAAGAGCTGGGACCATTTACATTGAAACTATTCCAAAAAAATGAGGAGGAGGTACTCCTCCCTAAGATGCACAACAACCACAACAACAAAACTTCACGCCAATATTCTCAATAAACATTAATGCAAAAATCCTCAATAAGAAACTGGCAAATCAAATCCAACAGCACATCAAAAAGCTTATCCACTACAATCAAGTAGGCTTTATCCCTGGGAGGCAAAGTTGGTTCAACATACACAAATCAATAAATGTCATTTAAGAATAAAGTTGGAGGCATAACACTATCTGATGTCACACTATACTACAGTAACCAAAACATCATGATACTTGTACAAAAACAGACACATAGACCAATGGAATATAGTAGAGAACTCAGAAATAAGATTGCACACCTACAACTGCCTGATCCTCAACAAACCTGACAAAAACAAGCAATGTGGAAAGGATTCCCTATTCAATAAATGGTGCTGGGATAACTGGCTAGCCATGTGCAGAAGATTGAAACTGGACCCTTTCCTTATACCATACACAAAAATTAACTCAGGATGGATCAAATACTTAAATGTAAAACCCCGAACTATAAAAGCCCTGGAAAAAAACCTATGCAGTACCATTCAGAACATAGGCAAGGGCAAGGATTTCATGATGAAAACTCCAAAAGCAAATGTAACAAAAGCAAAAATTGACAAATGGGTTCTAATTAAGCTAAAGAGCTTATTCACAGCAAAAGAAACTATCAACAGACTAAACAGACAACCTACAGAATGGGAGAAAATTTATGCAAACTATGCATCTGACAAAGGTCTAATATCCAGCACCTATAAGAAACTTAAACAAATTTACAAGAAAAAGCTGAACAACCCTATCAAAAAGTGGGCAAAGGATATGAACAGACATTGCATGTTCTCACTTATAAGTGGAAGCTGAACAATGAGAGCACATGGACACAGAAAATGGAACAACACACACTGGGGCCTGTTAAGGGAGGGTAGTGGTGGGAGAGCATTAGGAAAAAGAGCTAATGAATGCTGGGCTTAATGCCTAGGTGATGAGTTGATAGGTGCAGCAAACCACCATGGCACATGTTACCCTAACCTATGTAACAAACCTGCACAACCTGCACATGTACCACAGAATTAAAAAGAATAATAATTTTAAAGAAGACATACATGTGGCCAACAATCACATGGAAAAAAGCTCAACATCACTGATCATTAGAGAAATGCAAATCAAAACCATAATGAGATACCATCTCACATCAGTCAGAATGGCTATCATTAAAAAGTCAAAAAATAGCCGGGCGCGGTGGCTCACGCCTGTAATCCCAGCACTTTGGGAGGCCGAGGCGGGTGGATCACGAGGTCAAGAGATCGAGACCATCCTGGTCAACATGGTGAAACCCCATCTCTACT